>NW_028283742.1:97500-326749 GCF_059441095.1 Idiotropiscis lumnitzeri | reverse complement strand
AGAATATGGGAGGAAACCGGATTACCCAGAGGAAACCCACGCAGGAAGGCCGGAGCCAGAATCGTACCTACGACCTCAATATTGTGAGGCCATCATGCTAACCAGTTGGGCCACCGTGCCGCTTGGACTAAAACCTTTGTGAATAAATTGACGAAAACTAGGGTAAAACTTTTTTTGCGTTTCCGTCGATTAAAACTGGACTAAAACCCTTTTTTTAGTTTTCGTTGACTAAAACTGGACTAAAACTATAACGAATTGGGATGACTAAATGTGATGTAAACAAATCAGCACTTTGTCCAAATGACTTGGACAAAATCTAAAATGCCTGCCAAAAACAACACTGGTCACAACACGTGTCTACAGAAGATTAATTGGCATGGGCGAAATTAATTAGTTTTATTTCATTCATGAGCTTATGTTTTGTTTTGGGTGGCTAAGGCTTAAAATGTGTAAAAATCTAATCCAACCTCAAATATAATTAATTCAATAAATTTATGATGCTACTAAAACATCGAAGCAGCCTCCTCCAGGCTTTACAGACTCAGAAATGGAGGTATGCGTATCGTGTGCTCATCCTGTCGTGTCTCGAGATGTTAAAATTGCAGTTAGATAGACGTGTGCTGATTAGACAAGACTTCTAATATATCTGGTGTCACAGGATATTTGTCAGTGAATGTGTATGTCTGGTTTGAGGCTCACTCAGCTTTTTCTTGTGTTGTGGGGTCCAGTTGAGTTGAATTGCGAGTCAGGTATGTTGGCCATCTGACACCCAACTGTCAGGTTTGCGTTCGTGGGGACCCCGTAGAGCCATTTTTATTGTTGACATAAATCATAGCTAATCATCTTTTCCTTCATTATCATATGAAATACAGTTAGGAGTTGTATGTGCCTTTACTATGTTATAATCTTAGAACCTACCAGCCACTACAGCTGTCCGACAAGAAGACTTTTGGCTGTCCTGTGCTCCATTGCGGCCCTGGTGGCGTTCAAAAGACAACCTGTGACTGAAATATCAGTCACAACATATCTCTACTGAAGATTAATTGTCATGCGCTAAAGTAATTGGTTTTGTTTCATTCGTGAACTTGTTCGTTAAAATGTGTAAAATTCTGATCCATTTTCTTTTTTTGAATTCATTAAATTAATATTCAACTTGTTCATTAGGATGGAGGACAACCGACAATGACTGAATCGGCTGAGGTTGATGCCACCAGAACATCGAAGCAGCCTTCTCAAGGTTTGACAGACTCTGAAAAGGAGGTATGCGTATCATGTGGTCATCCTGTCGTGTCTTGAGATGTTAAAATTACAGTTAGATAGACCTGTGCTGGTTGGACAAGTTTTCTAATATATCTGGACATAAATCGTAGCTAATAATATTTTCCCTCATCATCATATGATATACAGTTATGCGTAGTGTATGTCTTTACTATGTTACAATCTAAGAACCTACCAGCCACTACAGTTCTCTCATTGGGAGACTTAAGCTTTCGTCAGGCTGTCGACTGCTGCATTGCCCTCTTATTGGCTTTAAGTACACAACCTGTAACTGAATTATCTGTCAGAACAGAACCTATGTGTCCACAGCAGGTGATTTGGCATGTGGATTCTTCAGATTTTTAGAAAATAGGTAAAATTGTGATCAAAAGTTTAAAATGTATAAAATTCTGGTATAGTTTGCAATAGTATATCTATTAAATCATTTCAAAACTTCTTAACAAGGATGGAGAACATTGGCTGTGACCGAATTGGTTGAGGTTTACATTACCAGGACCATTGAGCAGCCTCCTCGGGATCTACAAATTTAGGAATGAAGATATGCATCCCATGTTACAATCCTGTTATGGCCCGAGGTTTTGAAGTTGCAGTTACATATTGGGCTGGGCGATATGGCTGATAAGTACATAGCGATATAAGTATTTCATATGGGTCCATCGATACACATTGAATTCTTTTTTCGTATTATTTTATTCATTATTTTTTTTATTTTCCAATATTTTCACTGCCCTGTTAAAAAAACATTTAATGTAGTTTTCCTCCCGGGAGCTTTTTGTTACGGTCAATTAAGTGTTTTTGTTAAATATAGCTGCGTAGAATAATTATATGCATTATTATCGTACCACAATGTTTTGGTTTTGCAAATAATTTCCTAAAATCATTCTAATTTTATGACATTATTTTGTCATAATATCATTCATCAATATTTTAGTTTTTTTTTTTTTTCAAATAGAATTAAGACCTTTTTCTGTGCAGATTCCTCTGGGGATTAAGTATTTAATGGGTTCTCAATTTTCTCTTGGACTCTGATGCAACCCAGTCTCCTCCCTTGGACAAAAAATATGGGCTGAATCCTCCTTGGAATAACGACACAGATTCTGACGAATCATTGTCAAATCCTGCCCCTGAACTTTGTGCCTCAGACCCAGACCATATTACTATCCCAAGGCTCAGGAGGACCAAAAGTATACAGGTAAACAACCCATATAGATTTCAGGGAATCTTACAAGCAAATTGCATATATTTTATTGGTCTCCTGCCTTCTATCCTTTATATTTCGTTGTTGTTGTTGTTTTTTAGATTAAAAAAACAGGCTGACTTTGGAATGGAGAAGCATTATTACTCCAACTCAGATGACGGTGGAGATGAATATATTCCGGATACAAGTGAGGCCTCTGATTCAGACGGAAGTGAATCTTTGAAAATTGTGGACCCTCTCTTGAAGTCTAAGAATGCCTTCAGAGATTTTTCTCCCACACCACGAATCTCAAAAGCCACCTCAACGCAGGTTGTTAATCAAGGGCGTTCACCCGTTCGGAGGAGTAGCAGCACTGGTGTGATTCTTGAATTCTATGGCTCTTCAAATATTTGTGCAGTTTAACACAAATCATCCAAAATAGAATTCAAGCACATCTGTGACAGAAATTCAAATTCAGAAGTCAAAGAGAGAGAACAAAAAAAAAATCTAATGCTGCGCTTCTTCCGAAGACATATACTGTAAACAGTAAATGTATGTTAGGACAATCTTGAAAAAAGTATTAGAACACCCTTTACTTTTATTTCTTGTTAATTTTATTAACCAAAATATGTCCATTTTTATTACAGATTAATGAATACAAAATTAAAACTCTAATCAGCTACTTTTTAATCGTTATATTTGTATAAACAAATGTTATACATCTGTGTGTTAACTTATACAAGAAATGACGGAAAAGCAAGGGTGGTTTAGTATTTTTTTATCGTATATAGTCTGTATAATATCTTTAACCTATGCTGATGCTGTTTAATACTGATTTAAATAATAATAATAATGTCATAATCTGTTGGTTTTACATGAACAAAACCTTTCAAGCACTTTTTAAAATTCTAAATACTACCTCTTGTCAGTAAGTTGGTTCACAGCACTGCCTTGGAGTGAAAGTGTGTAGTGCTGAGACAGTCGGTATGTGCTGAGTCGTCTGACGTTTGTGTGACTGGTACCCAGGAAGGTAGCAAAACCAGGCAGTGTGTATGTCGTACCCAGGAAGGCAGAGAAACCAAGCAATATGTATGTGGTACCCACGAAGGCAGAGAAACTAAGCAGTGTGTATGTGGTACCCGGGAAGGTAGCAAAACCAGGGAGTGTGCATAGATACAGACCCCAAAAGTGATTAAAACCAAATAAAGTCCCCAGAAGATCATCTGTAGTCAGGTGAAGGACCCTGTACTTTGTTCAACTCATTTACTCCCTTAGACGTACAAAGACGTCTTTTAATGCAATGGCGCCCTCTACCAAAGACGTATAAGTACGTTTCCTGTCTTTTTTACGTCATAGTGTACATAAGGGTCTGATGCAACCTCTGACTGAGAATCAGCCTTGTCCGCATTGTGAATCATGTAAAAATCACCCAGCAGGGGGCAGAGGTGCAAAAGATCCGCCTTGAATCTGCGCCAGAGGTACAAATGGGGGGGCGGGATCCTGGGGTAGACTTATAAGTGTGGAGAGCAGCGTGGGTAGCAGCAGCATCGGCAGCACTAGCAGCAGTCGCATTAGTAGCGTTAGCAATGAAATCCTCCAAGCAAATGACGATCGAGGAATGCTTTTTTGTAAAAAAAAAGCTTCCTAAAAGCATCAAGGCGATGGAGACGCTTTGGTTGAGAGGATGACGCTTCGTCGTCGTCACAACAAAACGGCGTCTAAAGAGGGTGCGCGTGCCTTGCGGCCTGCATCGCCTGCCTTCGGACAATAGCCAAAGCAGCTGAGAGTCCTCACCAGATCCCCCCGAACGAGGAGGTAAGCGCTCGCAAGTTACCATTGAACATGTGGTTTTACCCCTCATGCTTTTATTGTACATATCATGCATCTTGCGGGCAGAAAATGTCGCGTAAATGTGCAGTTAGACGCGAGCTTGCTCGCTGACTTCCTCATCCGGCCGCCTCTATTGCACAATTACACGCGAGCGTAAGTCCTCGCCGACGAGGAAGTAAACGCTCGCAAGTTACCATTAAACATGTGGTTTTAGCCCTCATGCTTTTATTGTACATATCATGCATCTTGCGGGCAGAAAATGTCGCGTAAATGTGCAGTTAGACGCAAGCTTGCTCGCTGACTTTCTCGTCCGGGCGCCTATTGCACAATTACACGCGAGCGTAAGTCCTCGCCGACGAGGAAGTAAACGCTCGCAAGTTACCATTGAACATGTGGTTTTAGCCCTCATGCTTTTATTGTACATATCATGCATCTTGCGGGCAGAAAATGTCGCGTAAATGTGCAGTTACGCGCGAGCGCATCTCCTCCCCGACGAGGAAACAACAATACTGAATGGTGTGGTAATCATGCATACTTTCTAAAATTCACAGATTGTGCATCCCGCGGCAAGAAAGTTCCTCCTCGTCTTGTTGGTGTAAAGAAAGGTAAATTATAATATGAAACTTCACACGCCAGCAATAAAATGCAGCAATAAATATATATTTCCAATTGTTTGTATTTCTGTAATTTACAGGTTGTGCATCAGGAAGCAGTGGTTCCGGATGGCGTCACACTGGATGGCAACCGAGGAAAATCGACTTTACAGCAACCCCTGGACCACTGAATGCCGCTGCCCATTTGGAGTCTGAGGAGCCAGCTGATTTCCTGCAGCTGTTTCTCACGGATGAGCTTCTGCAGCACATCGCGGATGCCAGCAATCACTTCCCAGACAATTATTTTCACACAAACCCCAGTGGACAAACACAAGCTCGCCTATTTTCCACGGACCAGCAAAGCCAGACCACAACGAAAGTGTCGGGTCTGTTTGTGCAAAGGCAAACGGAGTGAAACAAGAATGTGGTGTGAACTATGTTGTGTGCCCTTGCATCAAGGCAACTGTTTTATTTTATATCACACAAAAAAAAAGTATGTATGACACTGATGTATTTCATTTTTGTACATAGTTCAACAGTTCAGTCGTTTAGTGTTATGTGCAAATAAATTTATTTTATCAAAAACATTTTTTGTGCTTTTTTTTGTTATTTTATAGAAGGCATGCATTATTTAGATGTTAGAGGTGTCATAAAAGCCATAAATAATAGTGTCAAAATTCAAATTATGGTCAAAATGCATCAGTTTACAAAAAGCTCATTTTCTCAGTTTTTTCCCCAGGGATTGGAGTTTTCATGAAATTTAGCTATTTTCAAATGCCGATTGCTCAAGAATGGAAAAAGATAGGAACAAACATTTTTTTCTGTTGAAAGAAGAGAGTCTCATCTTTCTTCGGGTGTGCTCCATGTCTATATAGCATTAGAATACTATATTCTGTGGGCCTTGCAATATTAGTCAAAACCCAGGAAAACGCTGGGATTGAGCGGGTTGCTCCAGTGAAAATGGCTGGTATTTAATGAGTTAAGACTGGTTAGGACATCCGGCTCGCAGTCCCAAGGTGCAGGGTTCGATCCCGGGACCCAGCTTTCCTGTGTGGAGGTTGCATTTGTGAGTGAGTTTGAGCGCAGATGGTTGTTCGTCTTTGCGTGCCCTGCGATTGGCTGGCAACCACTTCAGGGTGTGCCCCGCCTACTGTCCGTTGACAGCTGGGTAGGCTCCAGCACGCTATCCTTGTGAGAATAAGTGGATTGGATATTACATGTATGTGTTTATGCCCTAGGCCAGGCGAGGGCAAACTACGGCCCGGGGGCCACATGCGGCCCGTTAAGTTTTAATCCGGGCCGCCGAACTTGAAAAAAATTTAATGAATAAACCTTGTTAATGTTTTATTTTCTAAACACTGTGGTTTTCAAAGACAAATATTATTGTTGGAATGCTTTTATTCACTTTCATTTAAAATTAAATGTATTTTTTTTCTCAGATGAGGTGAGGTTTCCAAAACACTCCATCCATCTGCTCCTGGTCCGGCCCCTCTGTCATATTTTAGAACCCATTGTGGTCCTCCAATCAAAAAGTTTGCCCGCCCCTGCCCTAGGCTTTGTGTCTTTGCTTGGTTGACTGTGTAATGAGTGTATGAATGCATTTCTTTCTACCAGACACCTTGGACTTCCCATGGCAGATTAATAATCTATTTTATCTATCCATCAGGGTCACGAATGTCATTTGATGAGTAGAGAATTTAGAGTCTCCAATTAACCTAATATACATGGATTTGCGCATGGAAACCTGAGAAAAAGCCCTTAGTCCTACTTTTCCATCTGAACCACTTTATCCTCACGAGGGTCACAGCCGTGACATCCCAGCTGACTTCAGAAAGTAAGTGGGCGACGACTCATGATCTCTTGGTTGAATAATATTGTTAGGGGCTCAAAATGGCCCTCTACAATAAAATGGCAGAAGAATATTACATACACTCTGGCAGAAGAATATTGCGTTTTTTTTGTTTTGTCCAATTAACTTAAATAAAACTTGGGAAAATTTAATGATTACATGTAAACCAGCTGGTCTTCCCCATACCAAGCCCTGGCTAAAACTGACTGAAAAATGCATGATGTGTGCCTTTTAAACTCCTCGGCCCATCCACTATGCCAGGGATGGGCAAACTTTTTGATTGGGAGGGGGGGGGCACAATGAGTCCTAAAATACATTTAATTTTAAACGAAAGTGAACAAAAGCATTACAACAATATATATGTCTTTGAAAAACCACAGTATTTAGAAAATAAACCATTAACAAGGCTTATTCATTTAATTTTTTTCAAGTTTGGGGGGCTGGATTGAAACGTTTAACGGGCCACAAGTGGCCCCCGGGCCGTAGTTTGCCCAAGTGCCCTAAGCCAATTGATTCTAAAAAATAACAGTTTTCTTCATCAAAACAACATTTTATGATCAACATAAATGTTAGTGAGTACATAAAGGTATACTCATTCGATCTATCATAACCCCATGCACTTAGACTGTACAAAAAAAAGAAAATTTTTATTTTAAAACCTAGTATTTCGCCATGAGGTCACACGCTAGCGTCAAGTGCTTGGCGCTAAAAACCCGGAAGTAACAGCGGCGCTCGGTTTGAAAGTGGAGAGTTGTGCATGGTAGGCGAATTCGGGAGAAATGTTTGTTGAACACGAGGACTGTGGCGTAGAAGATGGTTTAACAGCGATCTAGTGCGCACCCAACCGTGATGGCTGACCAACGAAATAAATGCGGACCGACGGAGTGGACTGACAGGACGTGGAAAACAGGTGTGTGGCATGTGTGCGTGTGCACGAATGTGGGAGCGCGTTCACTATGGTGGCAGCGATCGCAAAGCAGCAGCACCACTCCTTGACAAAAGTATTGTACTTTCTCTGATGTTTTGGGTTTGCTCTGCTTTGGGGTTTGTAGTTCTGGCCACGCAAAAGTAACAAAGCAAGTTCTTGGATGTCTGCTTTTTTCTTGAACTGTTAATTGGTTAACATCGTGGCTCTTATTTTTATCTAATGTATGGAGTTTGGTGGCTATCTATATGCACAACTATATTAGTTGCACTTGAAATTGCATACAGAAAATTAGTATAAATAGGTTACGCTATAAAGTATAACAATATTAACAATCGTTATTGTTGTTACTGTTTATTTATTTTATTTTGCAATAACTGTGCTCCAAGCTTAGCTGTTGTGCCAGCTGCCAAGTAAAAATATGTAATCTCACTCAATAATAGGAATAAATACTTAACTAACATCTCAATTTTTCGGGTTGGGCTGTGGGGGAGGGGAGGGTGGCTGCCTGACATAAAGCAGACTGTCCTGCACATGCGCAGACCAGCCGAGTGTGTGAAGTGTGCGTAAGTGCAGTACCGGGACCGACCACTAGACAGCGATCCTGAGTAATTTTTCCGCACACACATTTCTAGCACACTCGTCTTGTTTTTGTGACCTTCCTGGGAAGCCCTGAAACTTTGACAGGACCTCCCCCTGAGCTTCTTATCACTGAATTCAATGCTCTTTTTTGTGGGGCCCAGATTTTTGGTCCCCACAAAAATTTTGGTCCCCTACAGTGGGTGTGCTGTCCGATGTTGGTCCCCAACATGTAGCTTATACAAACACACACACACACCCCTACTTGTTTTTGTGACATTGTTGGGCCACCTGAGCAAAACTCACATTGTGGGAACCACCCTTTCTAGTGGTTGTACAGCTCTGAAAAAAATCAGGCAGTGTCCAGGAATTTAGTTAAACACAAAAACCACTTCAAATTACCAATTAATGACCTGGAGGTCAAATGAGTGACTCAAGTGCATGTAATTCAGTCACTGTAGCCCAAAGATTCTCTGGGCCAGTGGATGAACCATTATTCGTCTTGGACAGCATTGAAGCAGGCCGTAGCCTGGTTTCTAAAGCTGAAAGATTTACTGACAGAGTAAAGGAAAATAGAAAGGAGTTAATCACATTAGGTGAAGAAGGCAAGATGAATTTATTCAAGAGAACAGTCAAAGGAAAGTATTTGACCTGCGACGACTTGGATAAAGCAGAAAGAGAACTTGTGAAATACTGTCAAAGGCGAAGTTTCAAAAAAGATTTAGCCATATTTGAAAAACAAAAAAGGGTGAAGAAAAGTAGCCCACTTTACAAGTTCAATATAGTACTTCAAGATGGTGTCATGAGGGTTGGTGGACAGTTGAGCCACGCAGCCATGCCTGAAACAGCAAAACAGCAAGCCATCTTGCCAAGGATTCACATAACACAAAGCTAGTCCTGAGATACATTCATGAGATTACAGCTCACGCTGGAAGGAACCACATGATGGCTAATCTGCATCAACAGTTTTGGATACCTCGAGCTGCTAGAGTCATCAGAAGAGTGCTACCTGACGATCCGCCTTTCAAGAGAATTGGCGTTGATTATTTTGGTCCATTCTAAGTAAGTAGGGTTAGAGGACAAGTAAAGAGATACAGCGTGATTTTTACATGTCTCGCTGTACGAGCCGTACATCTGGAAATTGCATCTTCACGTGACACAGATGCTTGTCTCAACGCAATCCGAAGATTTCTTGTCAGAAGAGGACAAGTGAGAGAGATGTATTCTGATAACGGAACCAACTTTAGATCAGCTGACAGTGAAATGAAGAAATCAATCAAAGAATGGAACACTAAGTAAATCGAGAAACACTTGCTGCAAAAAGGTATTCAGTGGCATAGCAATCCCCCAGCAGGTTCCCACCACGGAGGAAGCTGTGAGCGACTTATTTGGTCTGTGAGAAAAATCCTGAATGTCACTGTAAAAGAACAAATTTCGGGTGAAGAAAGTCAATATACCTTGCTTGGTGAGGCTGAAGCAGTTATAAACAGCAGGCCTATCACAAGGACATCTTCCGACCTCAACGACTTGGAAGCACTCACACCCAACACTCTGTTGTGGCTGAAGGTCAAACCTGAGTTACCTCCTGGAGTCTTCTGTAAAGACGACCAATACGCCCCAATACGTACCTCTGGGAATGAGCTGGTCAGCTCTTTAAAGAGTATTATGTAAGTTGAAATACATTAATCCATTTTTCTTTTTTGGACCATCTTTAACTGTGTAGTGTGTAATGTCTAAAATACAAAATGATCAGATTTTAGGGTGCAGTTGACGACTGTGGCACAGGTCCTCGCTCTACAAGTGCTAATAGTCTTCGGCAAAGAGAAAAATCTGCCATAAGGTACAGAAAACATTGGCATCAGAGTAAATGGATGCATGTTTTTGCAATGTGCGAGGAAACTGGCGAACTCAGAGAAAACTACGCAGGCTTGGGAGAACATGCAAACTCTACACAGGAAGGCCGGAGCCGGAATCGATCCCACAACCTCTGCATTGTGAGACCATCGTGCTCACAAGTCGCCCACCGTGGCGGCCGTCCATTATGAATGCCATCCCACCATCCATTATCTGTACGGCTTCTCCTCACAAGGGTTGCGGGGGGTGCTGGAGCCTATCCCAGCTATCTTGGGGCAGTAGGTGGGGTACACCCTAAACTGGTTGCCAGCCAATCGCAGGTCACACAAAGACAAACAACCATCCGCGCTCACACTCACACCAATTTAGGGTGTCCAAACAACCTGCCATGCATGTGTTTGGAATGTGGGAGGAAACCGGAGAACCCACGCAGGCGTGTGGGAAACATGCAAACTCCAAACAGGAAAGCCGGAATCAATCCCGCGACCTCTGCATTGTGAGACCATCGTGCTAACAAGTCGCCCACCATGCATCCCTGCTAAATAAATGATTAATTTTTACATTTTAGTATTTGTGCGATCTTGTGTTCATGACAGCATTTTCAACAGTGTGGGTGTTTGTATGAAAGCATTTCACTCGTGTATGGGCATGAGCATGTTTCAGTTGTATTTATGAATAACAATAATTTCACAATTGTGCCTGAGCGCCTTTCACTGGTGTGTATGAGAATGTTTCACCTATGTGTATGAGCGCATTTGACGAGTGTATGAGCAACAACTATTTCACTAGTGTGTATGAGAGCGTTTCACTCGTATGTATGATAGCGTTTCATAAGTATGCATGAGCAACAACAATTTCACTGGTGTGTAAGAGTGCATTTCAGAAGTGTGAAGCGATTCCTGACTTTTGTCCCCAACGGCACCTCATACTCCCCATCTCCCGCTCACTTCTCCTGACCCCATGAGCCATCCCCGTTGCTACTACATGGAGATTTGATGTGTTTTTTTGTTTTTTTTGTTATTAGCTTCTTCAACATCTCTTCTGATTCTCATCTCTTCTCTGGCGCTCGTCTCCGCCTGTCTGATTTGAAGTCGACCTCAGAATTTGCACTATTTTGACATGACTTCTGTGGTAATCACTACTGACATATTGTGTCATTTGCTCAATAATACATTAAAATTATAATAAATAATTAAAATGGGTCCGGTGCCGAGCTCTGGCTTCATATCTTTAAAAGTGGTCTTCTCAAATCTGTTACTAATGGCCTCTAAATCAGTTGTGGTAGAGAAGGGGCAAATTAGACCTTATGGCATCTTAATTTGGTCAAGTCTTGTACCCATTTTCAAGGCCAGCGACTATTGCTTTAGCTATATACAAGAAAAGGATTACTCTGAATATACACAACAACAAATCCCAGATGTCCAACCCAAATGTTGTTTCAAAATAATCCAGTTCAGATGATAAACAAATGTATTGGTATGTTGAGGTCATTATTTCAAATCAAAATATACACTTCTTTTTCAGACAATGGGGAGGATCGAAGAAGTGGAAAAGTTGCAGGAGTAACTTCAAAACAATGCAAAGAGACAGAATCTGGAAGAATGTCAAGTTTGTCCATGTTTATATTTCTGGAATTTAGTGGGCGTGCATCTCGAAATGTTTGGGCATGGTTCGGGCTGCCAGACAAGACTTTCACTGCGAGCGCTGGACCACTGGATGCTGCGGCAAACAGCGGACTTCTTGCAGCTATTTATTACCAACAAGCTACTCCTGCACATCAATGATGCGGATGGCACAGACTGCTTTGCAGACAATTATTTTGAGGCAAAACCAAGAGGTCTGTAAGCACTCTGAAAACAAAGTAAAATATTTGACACCCACGGCAAAAAAAGCCATGCTACAGCATAGGGCTGGGCGATAAACCGAAAATTTACCGTTACCGAAATTTATTACAATGACCGAAATCATTTTGCCCATGTCGGTAAATTCGATGAATAAAAAAAGAAAAGCCTTTTGTCTGCGGCAATGTTCATGCCCCTTTAAGACCGCTACAGCGCCTCTAGTCATGTGACTCCACCCGTCTGTCGCTCTCGTTGCTGGCGATTCAAATCCAGAAGCTTTCTCACCACCCACAACACAACCATGCTGTGCTGAAAGTTCAAAGTGAGAAGCAAGGTTCGACAAGTGACAACAGCCCATGAACGGAGGCGACACCATACGAGAGAACGTCTCAGAGGTGGACGCGATAGCTTAGCACATAGCTAAAGATAAAGCTCCTCTAGTTACGTGGCGCGCACAGGATTTAAACGCTTCATGAAAGCCGTATTTCCCGATATGGACTACATCGGGCCGGGAGCTTAGACATGTCAAGCATTTTGCATCTACATCCGACTTGTGGTCGGGTCGCAACATGGATCCCTGATTGAGCCTAACTGTGCATTACATAGATGACAAGTGGCGACTGCGCAGCAGAGTACTCGAGACGGCACATTTTCCCCGATAATACCCACTTGTTTATTTGGCTTGCATTGACATTTTCTTTCATTTTATTTAGCGTTTTTTTATTTGCCATTATTTACATCATGAGAGCATCTTGGCGCAATCTATTTGCAGAAAAAGATTTCGCAAGAGGTACCCTTTTTCTTTGTGACATTGTTCAAGTCATGCAAAGCAAGCTCAGGGTTCGCGGTTAACCGCTTCCCGATTGCCCGGGGCAAGTGAAATTTGGCCACGGGCAAGGTAAAATTATGGGCAACTTGCCCGACCGGGCAAGCATTTTTTAAAGCAGCCAAATATCTTTAATTTTGACGAAAACGGTGGTGTGATCTGTTTGTGTGCACTGTATGGTGATGGTTTAACCCAGACAACCCCTTATGTTTTGGTATGGTCCATTGGCCTTATCGGGGGCAATGGGCGGGCGCTACGGGGATCAGTTAGTTCAGTGAATGTCGAGTTAAAGTGGACGTCAATAAATCCCGCAGTATTGGAACTCGCTGTCGTAGCATCCTCATTTGAAGTTTGAAAAACACAACAAAAACCTACGATATTTTGGCCGAAAATTGGCGACGAGTTCGTTCAAATCCGAACATTTCGGATTCCTCTGACATGACTAAAATAGCTCGAATATTTTTAAGTAGACAATTCAGTTGTGAGTAAGGAAGGGAGTAATATTTGATTATTGGCTGTTAATTCATTAGCTCCATGATGTGACCTGACATAGTGTCAGTGACTGTGTTCTGTTTATGCTATGAAACTTATGGAGGCAGCACCACAGGCACTGGTCTTAAAGGAATACACAAATTTGCCACACTCATAATTTACTCATGTGATTCCTCAATTAATACGCTCTCCTGGACTTAAAATTGATCATCTGGATTGCTGTAATATCATTTTCCCAATTTAACATGCAGATTTGTTAATTATTAAAACTACAATTAACATTTTCAATAACTGCACAGGATGATACATTTGCTCTTGTGAGTAGGGTTTCATGGTTGACGATGAAAACAAGATTAATTTATGCTTATCAGATTATATGTTTATTTACATTTGTGGCGCACATTTTACAACCATAAACATTTTATTCTTAGAGAAAAAAAATTGTCACTTGCCCAAGTCGGGCAAGTAATTTGGCCACTCGGGCAAGGCAAATTTTAGTGGCACTTGCCCTATGGGCAAGCAGTTTTTAAAGTTAACCGCGAACCCTGCAAGCTATTTGGAATGTTCATACAAATGATTTTTGTACTTTTATTTTTCATTGAAAGTAAAGTGTACCAGTTGGTCAATAAAAAAAACAGTCAATATGCAATTCCTGCATTTATTTTGATTTTAGTCCACGTGGGAATTTATTGTGCATTTATCGTTATCGAGGTAAAATTGCTCGATTTCTCGCGATATTGATTTGAGGTTATATCGCCCAGCCCTTCTACAGCATGTATACAGTGTGAGACGTGTTGTGTTCACTTGCTCCAAGGCAATTGTTTTTAAGTGTATACCACATACCCAACGAATTGTGT
Source organism: Idiotropiscis lumnitzeri (assembly GCF_059441095.1). Lineage (NCBI taxonomy): Eukaryota > Metazoa > Chordata > Actinopteri > Syngnathiformes > Syngnathidae > Idiotropiscis > Idiotropiscis lumnitzeri. Next base: position 312,648 of record NW_028283742.1, on the reverse strand, counting down.
AATTTGTATGGCGGGGTGTACACATGCGTTGCAAAAACACATGCACACACTGTCACTCACGCACTTCCGTATATAGTTTATTTCAGCACCTTTTGTCATGCTGTTTTTATTTTATAGAAGGAAAGCATTATTTTGATGTCTGAGCTGTCACAAAAGAAAAAATAGAACTGTTGAAGTCAAGTCAAGCTTGTGCTTGAAATGTTTGTTCTTAGTTTCTCAGTTTTTCGTGAGCAATGGGAATTCAGTTATATTCAAACGCTGTCAGGTAAAGGCTCCATATTTTTATAGCATTATAGCACACTATTCTGTGGGCGCTAGAATTGAAGGGTTTGCGTTAGTAAAAATAGGTGGGATTAAATGAGCTGAAGTGTATCTCTTGAGTGCTCCTTAAATATTTGCCTGTGTTGGTATATTTTATTTTGGTCGTGTCATGTTTATTCTTACGCTGAAAGAGACATGAGGTGTTCGAAAAAAATAAATGATTTTTTTTCCCGGTCAAAACTACCAATGGTGTCTGTTTTTTTTCCCTCCGTGAAATGTACGAGTTATCACTTTGACGCGCATGATGTCACGTGGCTGGAGGACTGGAAACTTGCACGAACAACATTTACGTTGAAATGTAACAATGACACATATATCGACATCTAACAAACATGCATGGGCATCTAACATTGACACTTACATTGACGTCTATAACATAAACCATTACAATCACATCTAACAAACACGGACATCTAACAGACACATCGACATCCATCATAAACATTTACATAGACATCGACATCTAACCAACCTTTACATAGACATCTTACACACATCGACATCTAACAAACATTTACATAGACATCTAACATAAACACATCTAATATAGACACATAGATTGACATCTAACATCGACACATTGAGATCTAACATAGACATACATTGACATCTAACAAAGACTGTTACATCGACAACTAACATCGACACAAGGCTTTGTCAAATGACACGTCATGACGACATATACAGAGACACAAGGCACAACAGCATATTTTTGGTACAAATTGAACCCGATATGTTAGCTACCTCGTTCGACTTAAAGGGTTAGCGAACTTGTTATGGTGGTTGAGGCGTGGTGGCTACCCAGCTCGTGTAGTGTATATTAAACTTAAGTTAATAATTTATGACCAGTAAACACGGATGTTGTAACGCAAAACAATGTTCAAATGTTAGTTTTTTTTCAACACATTTCATGAGAAAAAGCTCTACTTGTCTGTGAGAAATGTATGTTGTAGACCCATTATATAACACAATATTACACAATTTTACATTGGAATTTCATTTAATAAAACATTGACAATTATCTTTACAAACACTGTGTATGATTCATCTTTTCATTTGTAGTTCAATGAGCAAAACAGTGGCGATCAAAACAGTGCAAATTAAATGACATTTTATAGGTATCTGGCTGCAATACAGTGAACCCTCGCTACTTCGCGGTTCACCTTTCGCGGGTTCAGTGCTTCGCGGGTCTAAAAAATATTCGGGGGCATTGTAGTTTCGCCGAGCGGCACGACGGGGCGCTGGAGTGGTTAGACGGCCGGCGTGCGCCGAAGAAGAACGTGGGCGAAGAGGAGAGTGGACAAAGAAGAGCACGTTCCCCCGGGCACGATTTGGGGCGACGTTTCGCGCGGTTCGGACCGTACCAGAGCTCCGGCCAGCGTGCGTGGCAGTTAAGCCGAAGAGGAACAACTTCCGCCCGGGCACTAGCGGGGCGACATTTCGCTCCGTTCGGGACCGTGCGAGAGCTCCGGAGGAGACCGGCCGGCGTGCGTGGTTGTTAAGCCGAAGAGGAACACCTTCCGCCCGGGCATGAGCGGAGCGCGAGGCTGTCAGTTATGAATGAATAAATGAATAAATAAATGAAGAATGCCAGGGCACACCGGACGGCGTACCAGCAGGTAAAAGTCGAAGTAATTAAATAAATACAAAAAGAAGTAATTGAATAAATACAAAAATAATGGCTGGGGAATAAAAAAATGTTTTAATAATTTTTTTTTTTGTTATAACATGAATTTCACCCTCTCTCTCTCTACCCGTATATATATATATATATATATATATATATATATATATATTATTTTATTTATTTATTTTTTTAAGCATTTTTGAAGGTGCGCCGCTACTTCGCACTTTTTTTTTTTAAGCATTTTTGAAGGTGCGCCGCTACTTCGCGGATTTTCAGTTTTCGCGGGTGGTCTCGGTCCCCATTAACCGCGATAACCGAGGGTTCACTGTAGTAAGTTACATTCTAATTTACATTGACAGGTAATGGAAATGACTACTGGTAACCTCAATTTAACTGTATTTCAGTCAGAATGCCTCAAACATCATAAAAAAATAAAACGTTGAGTATTATTTCTCCTTCAAAATGTCAGAAGAAATACTCTATAATGGCCTGACGACATCAACATAGTTTATAGTATATAGCAGGGGTGGGAAAACTTTTTTATTGGCGGGCCACAATGGGTTCTAAAATTTGACAGAGGGGCTGGACCAGGAGCAGATGGATGGAGTGTTTTGGTAACCTCATCTCATCTGAGAAAAAAAATACATTTAATTTTAAATGAAAGTGAACAAAAGCTTGTCTTTGAAAAACCACACTATTTTGAAAATAAAACATTAACAAGGTTTATTTTTTTTTTTTTCAAATTCGGCGGGCCGGATTAAAACGTTTAACGGGCCGCATGTGGCCCCCAGGCCGTAGTTTTCTCACGGCGGTATATAGCATAGCGGCATAGGTTCCCTCGTCAACATCAAGTGAGTTACCCTCTTACCAAGACCAAAATACGGGGCTCCCCATCTCCCGGTCACTTCTCCAGACCCCAACAGTCACCCTCGTTGCGAGAACTTTAAGATTCGATGTTTATTTTTTTTCGCTTCTTCAACTTCGTGTCTGATTCTTTTCTCTTCTCTGGCTCCAGGATTCCGCTGTCAATCAGATGACGATTGAGGCGGGACTTCCGGTTCAAAGTCACCCTCAGAGTTTGCAACCATTTGAGATGGCTTCTGTGGTAATAACAACTGTCATAGGTGCAATTTGCTCTATAAAGCATTAAAAAAAAAAAATAATAATAAATTACAAAAAATAGTCAAGTACAGCACTCGTCTCATAAACTAGGTAAGAATTTAGCGTTACTAACGTTGCTACACTATAAAGAGTGTTTTACTGACTAGCTAAACCCAGTTTTGGTTTAGCTGTTATAAAAGTTTGGTTTTTTAGTGCTGTAAATGCATTTTCAGCTCGCGCTGTACACATTTGCTATGAGAGGCATTATCTCATAAGGGAAATATTGGACAATCAAATTAATGACTGCCCAGGCATCAGGATGTCTTTTTACACTATATAAAGGAGGAAATTTACATTGGAAACGTTTAGTTTAGCTGTTAATGAAGTTTCGTTTTTTTTAGTGCTGAAAATTCATTGTCTGCTGGCGCTGTACACTTTTTCTAAGTGTTGCAATATCTCATGAAGGAAATACTGGACAATCAAATTAATGACTTTCCAGGCTTCAGGATGCCTTTCTACACTATATAAAGGTGGAAATTTACATTGGAAACGTTTGGTTTAGCTGTTATAAAAGTTTGGTTTTTTAGTGCTGTAAATGCATTTTCAGCTCGCGCTGTACACATTTGCTATGAGAGGCATTATCTCATAAGGGAAATATTGGACAATCAAATTAATGACTGCCCAGGCTTCAGGATGTCTTTTTACACTATATAAAGGTGGAAATTTACATTGGAAACGTTTGGTTTAGCTGTTATAAAAGTTTGGTTTTTTTAGTGCTGAAAATGCATTTTCAGCTCGCACTGTACACATTTGCTATGTGAGGCATTATCTCATAAGGGAAATACTGGACAATCAAATTAATGACTGCCCAGGCTTCAGGATGTCTTTTTACACTATATAAAGGTGGAATTTACATTGGAAACGTTTGGTTTAGCTGTTATAAAAGTTTGTTTTTTTGTGCTGAAAATGCATTTTCAGCTCGCACTGTACACATTTGCTATGTGAGGCATTATCTCATGAAGGAAATACTGGACAATCAAATTAATGACTTTCCAGGCTTCAGGATGCCTTTTTACACTATATAAAGGTGGAAATTTACATTGGAAACGTTTGGTTTAGCTGTTATAAAAGTTTGGTTTTTTAGTGCTGTAAATGCATTTTCAGCTCGCGCTGTACACATTTGCTATGAGAGGCATTATCTCAAAAGGGAAATATTGGACAATCAAATTAATGACTGCCCAGGCTTCAGGATGTCTTTTTACACTATATAAAGGTGGAATTTACATTGGAAACGTTTGGTTTAGCTGTTATAAAAGTTTGGTTTTTTAGTGCTGAAAATGCATTTTCAGCTCGCACTGTACACATTTGCTATGTGAGGCATTATCTCATGAAGGAAATACTGGACAATCAAATTAATGACTTTCCAGGCTTCAGGATGCCTTTTTACACTATATAAAGGTGGAAATTTACATTGGAAACGTTTGGTTTAGCTGTTATAAAAGTTTGGTTTTTTAGTGCTGTAAATGCATTTTCAGCTCGCGCTGTACACATTTGCTATGAGAGGCATTATCTCATAAAGGAAATATTGGACAATCGAATTAATGACTGCCCAGGCTTCAGGATGTCTTTTTACACTATATAAAGGTGGAAATTTACATTGGAAACGTTTGGTTTAGCTGTTTTAAAATTTTGGTTTTTTAGTGCTGAAAATGCATTTTCAGCTCGCACTGTACACATTTGCTATGTGAGGCATTATCTCATAAGGGAAATACTGGACAATCAAATTAATGACTTCCCAGGCTTTCAGGATGCCTTTTTACACTCTATAAATGTGGAAATTTACATTGGAAACGTTTGGTTTAGCTGTTAATGAAGTTTCGTTTTTTTAGTGCTGAAAATTCATTGTCTGCTGGCGCTGTACACCTTTTCTAAGTGTTGCAATATCTCATGAAGGAAATACTGGACAATCAAATTAATGACTTTCCAGGCTTCAAGATGCCTTTCTACACTATATAAAGGTGGAAATTTACATTGGAAACGTTTGGTTTAGCTGTTATAAAAGTTTGGGTTTTTAGTCCTGTAAATGCATTTTCAGCTCGCGCTGTACACATTTGCTATGAGAGGCATTATCTCATAAGCGAAATATTGGACAATCAAATTAATGACTGCCCAGGCTTCAGGATGTCTTTTTACACTATATAAAGGTGGAAATTTACATTGGAAACGTTTAGTTTAGCTGTTATAAAAGTTTGTTTTTTTAGTGCTGTAAATGCATTTTCAGCTCGCGCTGTACACATTTGCTATGTGAGGCATTATCTCATAAGGGAAATACTGGACAATCAAATTAATGACTGCCCAGGCTTCAGGATGTCTTTTTACACTATATAAAGGTGGAAATTTACATTGGAAACGTTTGGTTTAGCTGTTATAAAAGTTTGTTTTTTTAGTGCTGAAAATGCATTTTCAGCTCGCACTGTACACATTTGCTATGTGAGGCATTATCTCATAAGGGAAATACTGGACAATCAAATTAATTACTTCCCAGGCTTCAGGATGCCTTTTTACACTCTATAAATGTGGAAATTTACATTGGAAACGTTTGGTTTAGCTGTTAATGAAGTTTCGTTTTTTTAGTGCTGAAAATTCATTGTCTGCTGGCGCTGTACACTTTTTCTAAGTGTTGCAATATCTCATGAAGGAAATACTGGACAATCAAATTAATGACTTTCCAGGCTTCAGGATGCCTTTCTACACTATATAAAGGTGGAAATTTACATTGGAAACGTTTGGTTTAGCTGTTATAAAAGTTTGTTTTTTTAGTGCTGTAAATGCATTTTCAGCTCGCGCTGTACACATTTGCTATGAGAGGCATTATCTCATAAGGGAAATATTGGACAATCAAATTAATGACTGCCCAGGCTTCAGGATGTCTTTTTACACTATATAAAGGTGGAAATTTACATTGGAAACGTTTGGTTTAGCTGATATAAAAGTTTGGTTTTTTAGTGCTGTAAATGCATTTTCAGCTCGCGCTGTACACATTTGCTATGAGAGGCATTATCTCATAAGGGAAATATTGGACAATCAAATTAATGACTGCCCAGGCTTCAGGATGTCTTTTTACACTATATAAAGGTGGAAATTTACATTGGAAACGTTTAGTTTAGCTGTTAATGAAGTTTCGTTTTTTTAGTGCTGAAAATTCATTGTCTGCTGGCGCTGTACACTTTTTCTAAGTGTTGCAATATCTCATGAAGGAAATACTGGACAATCAAATTAATGACTTTCCAGGCTTCAGGATGCCTTTCTACACTATATAAAGGTAGAAATTTACATTGGAAACGTTTGGTTTAGCTGTTATAAAAGTTTGGTTTTTTAGTGCTGTAAATGCATTTTCAGCTCGCGCTGTACACATTTGCTATGAGAGGCATTATCTCATAAGGGAAATATTGGACAATCAAATTAATGACTGCCCAGGCTTCAGGATGTCTTTTTACACTATATAAAGGTGGAAATTTACATTGGAAACGTTTGGTTTAGCTGTTATAAAAGTTTGTTTTTTTAGTGCTGTAAATGCATTTTCAGCTCGCACTGTACACATTTGCTATGTGAGGCATTATCTCATAAGGGAAATACTGGACAATCAAATTAATGACTTCCCAGGCTTCAGGATGCCTTTTTACACTCTATAAATGTGGAAATTTACATTGGAAACGTTTGGTTTAGCTGTTAATGAAGTTTCGTTTTTTTTGTGCTGAAAATTCATTGTCTGCTGGCGCTGTACACTTTTTCTAAGTGTTGCAATATCTCATGAAGGAAATACTGGACAATCAAATTAATGACTTTCCAGGCTTCAGGATGCCTTTCTACACTATATAAAGGTGGAAATTTACATTGGAAACGTTTGGTTTAGCTGTTATAAAAGTTTGGTTTTTTAGTGCTGTAAATGCATTTTCAGCTCGCGCTGTACACATTTGCTATGAGAGGCATTATCTCATAAGGGAAATATTGGACAATCAAATTAATGACATCCCAGGCTTCAGGATGTCTTTTTACACTATATAAAGGTGGAAATTTACATTGGAAACGTTTAGTTCAGCTGTTAATGAAGTTTCGTTTTTTTAGTGCTGAAAATTCATTGTCTGCTGGCGCTGTACACTTTTTCTAAGTGTTGCAATATCTCATGAAGGAAATACTGGACAATCAAATTAATGACTTTCCAGGCTTCAGGATGCCTTTCTACACTATATAAAGGTGGAAATGTACATTGGAAACGTTTGGTTTAGCTGTTATAAAAGTTTGTTTTTTTAGTGCTGTAAATGCATTTTCAGCTCGCGCTGTACACATTTGCTATGAGAGGCATTATCTCATAAGGGAAATATTGGACAATCAAATTAATGACTGCCCAGGCTCCAGGATGTCTTTTTACACTATATAAAGGTGGAAATTTACATTGGAAACGTTTGGTTTAGTTGTTATAAAAGTTTGGTTTTTTTCGTGCTGAAAATGCATTTTCAGCTCGCACTGTACACATTTGCTATGTGAGGCATTATCTCATAAGGGAAATACTGGACAATCAAATTAATGACTGCCCAGGCTTCAGGATGTCTTTTTACACTATATAAAGGTGGAAATTTACATTGGAAACGTTTGGTTTAGCTGTTATAAAAGTTTGGTTTTTTAGTGCTGAAAATGCATTTTCAGCTCGCACTGTACACATTTGCAATGTGAGGCATTATCTCATAAGGGAAATACTGGACAATCAAATTAATGACTTCCCAGGCTTCAGGATGCCTTTTTACACTCTATAAATGTGGAAATTTACATTGGAAACGTTTGGTTTAGCTGTTAATGAAGTTTCGTTTTTTTAGTGCTGAAAATTCATTGTCTGCTGGCGCTGTACACTTTTTCTAAGTGTTGCAATATCTCATGAAGGAAATACTGGACAATCAAATTAATGACTTTCCAGGCTTCAGGATGCCTTTCTACACTATATAAAGGTGGAAATTTACATTGGAAACGTTTGGTTTAGCTGTTATAAAAGTTTGTTTTTTTAGTGCTGTAAATGCATTTTCAGCTCGCGCTGTACACATTTGCTATGAGAGGCATTATCTCATAAGGGAAATATTGGACAATCAAATTAATGGCTGCCCAGGCTTCAGGATGTCTTTTTACACTATATAAAGGTGGAAATTTACATTGGAAACGTTTAGTTTAGCTGTTATAAAAGTTTGTTTTTTTAGTGCTGTAAATGCATTTTCAGCTCGCGCTGTACACATTTGCTATGTGAGGCATTATCTCATAAGGGAAATACTGGACAATCAAATTAATGACTGCCCAGGCTTCAGGATGTCTTTTTACACTATATAAAGGTGGAAATTTACATTGGAAACGTTTGGTTTAGCTGTTATAAAAGTTTGGTTTTTTAGTGCTGTAAATGCATTTTCAGCTCGCGCTGTACACATTTGCTATGAGAGGCATTATCTCATAAGGGAAATATTGGACAATCAAATTAATGGCTGCCCAGGCTTCAGGATGTCTTTTTACACTATATAAAGGTGGAAATTTACATTGGAAACGTTTAGTTTAGCTGTTAATGAAGTTTCGGTTTTTTAGTGCTGAAAATTCATTGTCTCCTGGCGCTGTACACTTTTTCTAAGTGTTGCAATATCTTATGAAGGAAATACTGGACAATCAAATTAATGACTTTCCAGGCTTCAGGATGCCTTTCTACACTATATAAAGGTGGAAATTTACATTGGAAACGTTTGGTTTAGCTGTTATAAAAGTTTGGTTTTTTAGTGCTGTAAATGCATTTTCAGCTCGCGCTGTACACATTTGCTATGAGAGGCATTATCTCATAAGGGAAATATTGGACAATCAAATTAATGACTGCCCAGGCTTCAGGATGTCTTTTTACACTATATAAAGGTGGAATTTACATTGGAAACGTTTGGTTTAGCTGTTATAAAAGTTTGGTTTTTTAGTGCTGAAAATGCATTTTCAGCTCGCACTGTACACATTTGCTATGTGAGGCATTATCTCATGAAGGAAATACTGGACAATCAAATTAATGACTTTCCAGGCTTCAGGATGCCTTTTTACACTATATAAAGGTGAAAATTTACATTGGAAACGTTTGGTTTAGCTGTTATAAAAGTTTGGTTTTTTAGTGCTGTTAATGCATTTTCAGCTCGCGCTGTACACATTTGCTATGAGAGGCATTATCTCATAAAGGAAATATTGGACAATCGAATAAATGACTGCCCAGGCTTCAGGATGTCTTTTTACACTATATAAAGGTGGAAATTTACATTGGAAACGTTTGGTTTAGCTGTTATAAAAGTTTGGTTTTTTAGTGCTGAAAATGCATTTTCAGCTCGCACTGTACACATTTGCTATGTGAGGCATTATCTCATAAGGGAAATACTGGACAATCAAATTAATGACTTCCCAGGCTTCAGGATGCCTTTTTACACTCTATAAATGTGGAAATTTACATTGGAAACGTTTGGTTTAGCTGTTAATGAAGTTTCGTTTTTTTAGTGCTGAAAATTCATTGTCTGCTGGCGCTGTACACTTTTTCTAAGTGTTGCAATATCTCATGAAGGAAATACTGGACAATCAAATTAATCACTTTCCAGGCTTCAGGATGCCTTTCTACACTATATAAAGGTGGAAATTTACATTGGAAACGTTTGGTTTAGCTGTTATAAAAGTTTGGTTTTTTAGTGCTGTAAATGCATTTTCAGCTCGCGCTGTACACATTTGCTATGTGAGGCATTATCTCATAAGGGAAATACTGGACAATCAAATTAATGACTTCCCAGGCTTCAGGATGCCTTTTTACACTCTATAAATGTGGAAATTTACATTGGAAACGTTTGGTTTAGCTGTTAATGAAGTTTCGTTTTTTTAGTGCTGAAAATTCATTGTCTGCTGGCGCTGTACACTTTTTCTAAGTTTTGCAATATCTCATGTAGGAAATACTGGACAATCAAATTAATGACTTTCCAGGCTTCAGGATGCCTTTCTACACTATATAAAGGTGGAAATTTACATTGGAAACGTTTGGTTTAGCTGTTATAAAAGTTTGTTTTTTTAGTGCTGTAAATGCATTTTCAGCTCGCGCTGTACACATTTGCTATGTGAGGCATTATCTCATAAGGGAAATACTGGACAATCAAATTAATGACTGCCCAGGCTTCAGGATGTCTTTTTACACTATATAAAGGTGGAAATTTACATTGGAAACGTTTGGTTTAGCTGTTATAAAAGTTTGGTTTTTTTAGTGCTGAAAATTCATTGTCTGCTGGCGCTGTACACTTTTTCTAAGTGTTGCAATATCTCATGAAGGAAATACTGGACAATCAAATTAATGACTTTCCAGGCTCCAGGATGCCTTTCTACACTATATAAAGGTGGAAATTTACATTGGAAACGTTTGGTTTAGCTGTTATAAAAGTTTGGTTTTTTAGTGCTGTAAATGCATTTTCAGCTCGCGCTGTACACATTTGCTATGAGAGGCATTATCTCATAAGGGAAATATTGGACAATCAAATTAATGACTGCCCAGGCTTCAGGATGTCTTTTTACACTATATAAAGGTGGAAATTTACATTGGAAACGTTTGGTTTAGCTGTTATAAAAGTTTGTTTTTTTAGTGCTGTAAATGCATTTTCAGCTCGCACTGTACACATTTGCTATGAGAGGCATTATCTCATAAGGGAAATATTGGACAATCAAATTAATGACTGCCCAGGCTTCAGGATGTCTTTTTACACTATATAAAGGTGGAAATTTACATTGGAAACGTTTACTTTAGCTGTTAATGAAGTTTCGTTTATTTAGTGCTGAAAATTCATTGTCTGCTGGCGCTGTACACTTTTTCTAAGTGTTGCAATATCTCATGAAGGAAATACTGGACAATCAAATTAATGACTTTCCAGGCTTCAGGATGCCTTTCTACACTATATAAAGGTGGAAATTTACATTGGAAACGTTTGGTTTAGCTGTTATAAAAGTTTGGTTTTTTAGTGCTGTAAATGCATTTTCAGCTCGCACTGTACACATTTGCTATGTGAGGCATTATCTCATAAGGGAAATACTGGACAATCAAATTAATGACTTCCCAGGCTTCAGGATGCCTTTTTACACTCTATAAATGTGGAAATTTACATTGGAAACGTTTGGTTTAGCTGTTAATGAAGTTTCGTTTTTTTAGTGCTGAAAATTCATTGTCTGCTGGCGCTGTACACTTTTTCTAAGTGTTGCAATATCTCATGAAGGAAATACTGGACAATCAAATTAATGACTTTCCAGGCTTCAGGATGCCTTTCTACACTATATAAAGGTGGAAATTTACATTGGAAACGTTTGGTTTAGCTGTTATAAAAGTTTGGTTTTTTAGTGCTGTAAATGCATTTTCAGCTCGCGCTGTACACATTTGCTATGAGAGGCATTATCTCATAAGGGAAATATTGGACAATCAAATTAATGACTGCCCAGGCTTCAGGATGTCTTTTTACACTATATAAAGGTGGAAATTTACATTGGAAACGTTTGGTTTAGCTGTTATAAAAGTTTGTTTTTTTAGTGCTGTAAATGCATTTTCAGCTCGCACTGTACACATTTGCTATGAGAGGCATTATCTCATAAGGGAAATATAGGACAATCAAATTAATGACTGCCCAGGCTTCAGGATGTCTTTTTACACTATATAAAGGTGGAAATTTACATTGGAAACGTTTGGTTTAGCTGTTATAAAAGTTTGTTTTTTTAGTGCTGTAAATGCATTTTCAGCTCGCACTGTACACATTTGCTATGAGAGGCATTATCTCATAAGGGAAATATTGGACAATCAAATTAATGACTGCCCAGGCTTCAGGATGTCTTTTTACACTATATAAAGGTGGAAATTTACATTTGAAACGTTTGGTTTAGCTGTTATAAAAGTTTGGTTTTTTAGTGCTGAAAATGCATTTTCAGCTCGCACTGTACACATTTGCTATGAGAGGCATTATCTCATAAGGGAAATATTGGACAATCAAATTAATGACTGCCCAGGCTTCAGGATGTCTTTTTACACTATATAAAGGTGGAAATTTACATTGGAAACGTTTGGTTTAGCTGTTATAAAAGTTTGGTTTTTTAGTGCTGTAAATGCATTTTCAGCTCGCGCTGTACACATTTGCTATGAGAGGCATTATCTCATAAGGGAAATATTGGACAATCAAATTAATGACTGCCCAGGCTTCAGGATGTCTTTTTACACTATATAAAGGTGGAAATTTACATTGGAAACGTTTGGTTTAGCTGTTATAAAAGTTTGTTTTTTTAGTGCTGTAAATGCATTTTCAGCTCGCACTGTACACATTTGCTATGAGAGGCATTATCTCATAAGGGAAATATAGGACAATCAAATTAATGACTGCCCAGGCTTCAGGATGTCTTTTTACACTATATAAAGGTGGAAATTTACATTGGAAACGTTTGGTTTAGCTGTTATAAAAGTTTGTTTTTTTAGTGCTGTAAATGCATTTTCAGCTCGCACTGTACACATTTGCTATGAGAGGCATTATCTCATAAGGGAAATATTGGACAATCAAATTAATGACTGCCCAGGCTTCAGGATGTCTTTTTACACTATATAAAGGTGGAAATTTACATTTGAAACGTTTGGTTTAGCTGTTATAAAAGTTTGGTTTTTTAGTGCTGAAAATGCATTTTCAGCTCGCGCTGTACACATTTGCTATGAGAGGCATTATCTCATAAGGGAAATATTGGACAATCAAATTAATGACTGCCCAGGCTTCAGGATGTCTTTTTACACTATATAAAGGTGGAAATTTACATTGGAAACGTTTGGTTTAGCTGTTATAAAAGTTTGTTTTTTTTAGTGCTGTAAATGCATTTTCAGCTCGCGCTGTACACATTTGCTATGAGAGGCATTATCTCATAAGGGAAATATTGGACAATCAAATTAATGACTGCCCAGGCTTCAGGATGTCTTTTTACACTATATAAAGGAGGAAATTTACATTGGAAACGTTTGGTTTAGGTGTTATAAAAGTTTGGTTTTTTAGTGCTGAAAATGCATTTTCAGCTCGCGCTGTACACATTTGCAATGAGAGGCATTATCTCATAAGGGAAATACTGGACAATCAAATTAATGACTTCCCAGGCTTCAGGATGCCTTTTTACACTCTATAAATGTGGAAATTTACATTGGAAACGTTTGGTTTAGCTGTTAATGAAGTTTCGTTTTTTTTAGTGCTGAAAATTAATTGTCTGCTGGCGCTGTACACTTTTTCTAAGTGTTGCAATATCTCATGAAGGAAATACTGGACAATCAAATTAATGACTTTCCAGGCTTCAGGATGCCTTTCTACACTATATAAAGGTGGAAATTTACATTGGAAACGTTTGGTTTAGCTGTTATAAAAAGTTTGGTTTTTTAGTGCTGTAAATGCATTTTCAGCTCGCGCTGTACACATTTGCTATGAGAGGCATTATCTCATAAGGGAAATATTGGACAATCAAATTAATGACTGCCCAGGCTTCAGGATGTCTTTTTACACTATATAAAGGTGGAAATTTACATTGGAAACGTTTGGTTTAGCTGTTATAAAAGTTTGGTTTTTTAGTGCTGAAAATGCATTTTCAGCTCGCACTGTACACATTTGCTATGTGAGGCATTATCTCATAAGGGAAATACTGGACAATCAAATTAATGACTTCCCAGGCTTCAGGATGCATTTTTACACTCTATAAATGTGGAAATTTACATTGGAAACGTTTGGTTTAGCTGTTATAAAAGTTTGTTTTTTTAGTGCTGTAAATGCATTTTCAGCTCGCGCTGTACACATTTGCTATGTGAGGCATTATCTCATAAGGGAAATACTGGACAATCAAATTAATGACTGCCCAGGCTTCAGGATGTCTTTTTACACTATATAAAGGTGGAAATTTACATTGGAAACGTTTGGTTTAGCTGTTATAAAAGTTTGGTTTTTTAGTGCTGAAAATGCATTTTCAGCTCGCACTGTACACATTTGCTATGTGAGGCATTATCTCATAAGGGAAATACTGGACAATCAAATTAATGACTTCCCAGGCTTCAGGATGCCTTTTTACACTCTATAAATGTGGAAATTTACATTGGAAACGTTTGGTTTAGCTGTTAATGAAGTTTCGTTTTTTTAGTGCTGAAAATTCATTGTCTGCTGGCGCTGTACACTTTTTCTAAGTGTTGCAATATCTCATGAAGGAAATACTGGACAATCAAATTAATGACTTTCCAGGCTTCAGGATGCCTTTCTACACTATATAAAGGTGGAAATTTACATTGGAAACGTTTGGTTTAGCTGTTATAAAAGTTTGGTTTTTTAGTGCTGTAAATGCATTTTCAGCTCGCGCTGTACACATTTGCTATGAGAGGCATTATCTCATAAGGGAAATATTGGACAATCAAATTAATGACTGCCCAGGCTTCAGGATGTCTTTTTACACTATATAAAGGTGGAAATTTACATTGGAAACGTTTAGTTTAGCTGTTAATGAAGTTGCGTTTTTTTAGTGCTGGAAATTCATTGTCTGCTGGCGCTGTACACTTTTTCTAAGTGTTGCAATATCTCATGAAGGAAATACTGGACAATCAAATTAAAGACTTTCCAGGCTTCAGGATGCCTTTTTACACTATATAAAGGTGGAAATTTACATTGGAAACGTTTGGTTTAGCTGTTATAAAAGTTTGGTTTTTTAGTGCTGTAAATGCATTTTCAGCTCGCGCTGTACACATTTGCTATGAGAGGCATTATCTCATAAGGGAAATATTGGACAATCAAATTAATGACTGCCCAGGCTTCAGGATGTCTTTTTACACTATATAAAGGTGGAAATTTACATTGGAAACATTTAGTTTAGCTGTTAATGAAGTTTCGTTTTTTTAGTGCTGAAAATTCATTGTCTGCTGGCGCTGTACACTTTTTCTAAGTGTTGCAATATCTCATGAAGGAAATACTGGACAATCAAATTAATGACTTTCCAGGCTTCAGGATGCCTTTCTACACTATATAAAGGTGGAAATTTACATTGGAAACGTTTGGTTTAGCTGTTATAAAAGTTTGTTTTTTTAGTGCTGTAAATGCATTTTCAGCTCGCGCTGTACACATTTGCTATGAGAGGCATTATCTCATAAGGGAAATATTGGACAATCAAATTAATGACTGCCCAGGCTTCAGGATGTCTTTTTACACTATATAAAGGTGGAAATTTACATTGGAAACGTTTGGTTTAGCTGTTATAAAAGTTTGGTTTTTTAGTGCTGTAAATGCATTTTCAGCTCGCGCTGTACACATTTGCAATGAGAGGCATTATCTCATAAGGGAAATACTGGACAATCAAATTAATGACTTCCCAGGCTTCAGGATGCCTTTTTACACTCTATAAATGTGGAAATTTACATTGGAAACGTTTGGTTTAGCTGTTAATGAAGTTTCGTTTTTTTTAGTGCTGAAAATTCATTGTCTGCTGGCGCTGTACACTTTTTCTAAGTGTTGCAATATCTCATGAAGGAAATACTGGACAATCAAATTAATGACTTTCCAGGCTTCAGGATGCCTTTCTACACTATATAAAGGTGGAAATTTACATTGGAAACGTTTGGTTTAGCTGTTATAAAAGTTTGGTTTTTTAGTGCTGTAAATGCATTTTCAGCTCGCGCTGTACACATTTGCTATGAGAGGCATTATCTCATAAGGGAAATATTGGACAATCAAATTAATGACTGCCCAGGCTTCAGGATGTCTTTTTACACTATATAAAGGTGGAAATTTACATTGGAAACGTTTGGTTTAGCTGTTATAAAAGTTTGTTTTTTTAGTGCTGTAAATGCATTTTCAGCTCGCACTGTACACATTTGCTATGAGAGGCATTATCTCATAAGGGAAATATTGGACAATCAAATTAATGACTGCCCAGGCTTCAGGATGTCTTTTTACACTATATAAAGGTGGAAATTTACATTGGAAACGTTTACTTTAGCTGTTAATGAAGTTTCGTTTATTTAGTGCTGAAAATTCATTGTCTGCTGGCGCTGTACACTTTTTCTAAGTGTTGCAATATCTCATGAAGGAAATACTGGACAATCAAATTAATGACTTTCCAGGCTTCAGGATGCCTTTCTACACTATATAAAGGTGGAAATTTACATTGGAAACGTTTGGTTTAGCTGTTATAAAAGTTTGTTTTTTTAGTGCTGTAAATGCATTTTCAGCTCGCACTGTACACATTTGCTATGTGAGGCATTATCTCATAAGGGAAATACTGGACAATCAAATTAATGACTTCCCAGGCTTCAGGATGCCTTTTTACACTCTATAAATGTGGAAATTTACATTGGAAACGTTTGGTTTAGCTGTTAATGAAGTTTCGTTTTTTTTAGTGCTGAAAATTCATTGTCTGCTGGCGCTGTACACTTTTTCTAAGTGTTGCAATATCTCATGAAGGAAATACTGGACAATCAAATTAATGACTTTCCAGGCTTCAGGATGCCTTTCTACACTATATAAAGGTGGAAATTTACATTGGAAACGTTTGGTTTAGCTGTTATAAAAGTTTGGTTTTTTAGTGCTGTAAATGCATTTTCAGCTCGCGCTGTACACATTTGCTATGAGAGGCATTATCTCATAAGGGAAATATTGGACAATCAAATTAATGACTGCCCAGGCTTCAGGATGTCTTTTTACACTATATAAAGGTGGAAATTTACATTGGAAACGTTTGGTTTAGCTGTTATAAAAGTTTGTTTTTTTAGTGCTGTAAATGCATTTTCAGCTCGCACTGTACACATTTGCTATGAGAGGCATTATCTCATAAGGGAAATATTGGACAATCAAATTAATGACTGCCCAGGCTTCAGGATGTCTTTTTACACTATATAAAGGTGGAAATTTACATTGGAAACGTTTACTTTAGCTGTTAATGAAGTTTCGTTTATTTAGTGCTGAAAATTCATTGTCTGCTGGCGCTGTACACTTTTTCTAAGTGTTGCAATATCTCATGAAGGAAATACTGGACAATCAAATTAATGACTTTCCAGGCTTCAGGATGCCTTTCTACACTATATAAAGGTGGAAATTTACATTGGAAACGTTTGGTTTAGCTGTTATAAAAGTTTGGTTTTTTAGTGCTGTAAATGCATTTTCAGCTCGCACTGTACACATTTGCTATGTGAGGCATTATCTCATAAGGGAAATACTGGACAATCAAATTAATGACTTCCCAGGCTTCAGGATGCCTTTTTACACTCTATAAATGTGGAAATTTACATTGGAAACGTTTGGTTTAGCTGTTAATGAAGTTTCGTTTTTTTAGTGCTGAAAATTCATTGTCTGCTGGCGCTGTACACTTTTTCTAAGTGTTGCAATATCTCATGAAGGAAATACTGGACAATCAAATTAATGACTTTCCAGGCTTCAGGATGCCTTTCTACACTATATAAAGGTGGAAATTTACATTGGAAACGTTTGGTTTAGCTGTTATAAAAGTTTGGTTTTTTAGTGCTGTAAATGCATTTTCAGCTCGCGCTGTACACATTTGCTATGAGAGGCATTATCTCATAAGGGAAATATTGGACAATCAAATTAATGACTGCCCAGGCTTCAGGATGTCTTTTTACACTATATAAAGGTGGAAATTTACATTGGAAACGTTTGGTTTAGCTGTTATAAAAGTTTGTTTTTTTAGTGCTGTAAATGCATTTTCAGCTCGCACTGTACACATTTGCTATGAGAGGCATTATCTCATAAGGGAAATATAGGACAATCAAATTAATGACTGCCCAGGCTTCAGGATGTCTTTTTACACTATATAAAGGTGGAAATTTACATTGGAAACGTTTGGTTTAGCTGTTATAAAAGTTTGTTTTTTTAGTGCTGTAAATGCATTTTCAGCTCGCACTGTACACATTTGCTATGAGAGGCATTATCTCATAAGGGAAATATTGGACAATCAAATTAATGACTGCCCAGGCTTCAGGATGTCTTTTTACACTATATAAAGGTGGAAATTTACATTTGAAACGTTTGGTTTAGCTGTTATAAAAGTTTGGTTTTTTAGTGCTGAAAATGCATTTTCAGCTCGCGCTGTACACATTTGCTATGAGAGGCATTATCTCATAAGGGAAATATTGGACAATCAAATTAATGACTGCCCAGGCTTCAGGATGTCTTTTTACACTATATAAAGGTGGAAATTTACATTGGAAACGTTTGGTTTAGCTGTTATAAAAGTTTGGTTTTTTAGTGCTGTAAATGCATTTTCAGCTCGCGCTGTACACATTTGCTATGAGAGGCATTATCTCATAAGGGAAATATTGGACAATCAAATTAATGACTGCCCAGGCTTCAGGATGTCTTTTTACACTATATAAAGGTGGAAATTTACATTGGAAACGTTTGGTTTAGCTGTTATAAAAGTTTGTTTTTTTAGTGCTGTAAATGCATTTTCAGCTCGCACTGTACACATTTGCTATGAGAGGCATTATCTCATAAGGGAAATATAGGACAATCAAATTAATGACTGCCCAGGCTTCAGGATGTCTTTTTACACTATATAAAGGTGGAAATTTACATTGGAAACGTTTGGTTTAGCTGTTATAAAAGTTTGTTTTTTTAGTGCTGTAAATGCATTTTCAGCTCGCACTGTACACATTTGCTATGAGAGGCATTATCTCATAAGGGAAATATTGGACAATCAAATTAATGACTGCCCAGGCTTCAGGATGTCTTTTTACACTATATAAAGGTGGAAATTTACATTTGAAACGTTTGGTTTAGCTGTTATAAAAGTTTGGTTTTTTAGTGCTGAAAATGCATTTTCAGCTCGCGCTGTACACATTTGCTATGAGAGGCATTATCTCATAAGGGAAATATTGGACAATCAAATTAATGACTGCCCAGGCTTCAGGATGTCTTTTTACACTATATAAAGGTGGAAATTTACATTGGAAACGTTTGGTTTAGCTGTTATAAAAGTTTGGTTTTTTAGTGCTGTAAATGCATTTTCAGCTCGCGCTGTACACATTTGCTATGAGAGGCATTATCTCATAAGGGAAATATTGGACAATCAAATTAATGACTGCCCAGGCTTCAGGATGTCTTTTTACACTATATAAAGGTGGAAATTTACATTGGAAACGTTTGGTTTAGCTGTTATAAAAGTTTGGTTTTTTAGTGCTGAAAATGCATTTTCAGCTCGCACTGTACACATTTGCTATGTGAGGCATTATCTCATAAGGGAAATACTGGACAATCAAATTAATGACTTCCCAGGCTTCAGGATGCATTTTTACACTCTATAAATGTGGAAATTTACATTGGAAACGTTTGGTTTAGCTGTTATAAAAGTTTGTTTTTTTTAGTGCTGTAAATGCATTTTCAGCTCGCGCTGTACACATTTGCTATGTGAGGCATTATCTCATAAGGGAAATACTGGACAATCAAATTAATGACTGCCCAGGCTTCAGGATGTCTTTTTACACTATATAAAGGTGGAAATTTACATTGGAAACGTTTGGTTTAGCTGTTATAAAAGTTTGGTTTTTTAGTGCTGAAAATGCATTTTCAGCTCGCACTGTACACATTTGCTATGTGAGGCATTATCTCATAAGGGAAATACTGGACAATCAAATTAATGACTTCCCAGGCTTCAGGATGCCTTTTTACACTCTATAAATGTGGAAATTTACATTGGAAACGTTTGGTTTAGCTGTTAATGAAGTTTCGTTTTTTTAGTGCTGAAAATTCATTGTCTGCTGGCGCTGTACACTTTTTCTAAGTGTTGCAATATCTCATGAAGGAAATACTGGACAATCAAATTAATGACTTTCCAGGCTTCAGGATGCCTTTCTACACTATATAAAGGTGGAAATTTACATTGGAAACGTTTGGTTTAGCTGTTATAAAAGTTTGGTTTTTTAGTGCTGTAAATGCATTTTCAGCTCGCGCTGTACACATTTGCTATGAGAGGCATTATCTCATAAGGGAAATATTGGACAATCAAATTAATGACTGCCCAGGCTTCAGGATGTCTTTTTACACTATATAAAGGTGGAAATTTACATTGGAAACGTTTAGTTTAGCTGTTAATGAAGTTTCGTTTTTTTCGTGCTGGAAATTCATTGTCTGCTGGCGCTGTACACTTTTTCTAAGTGTTGCAATATCTCATGAAGGAAATACTGGACAATCAAATTAAAGACTTTCCAGGCTTCAGGATGCCTTTTTACACTATATAAAGGTGGAAATTTACATTGGAAACGTTTGGTTTAGCTGTTATAAAAGTTTGGTTTTTTAGTGCTGTAAATGCATTTTCAGCTCGCGCTGTACACATTTGCTATGAGAGGCATTATCTCATAAGGGAAATATTGGACAATCAAATTAATGACTGCCCAGGCTTCAGGATGTCTTTTTACACTATATAAAGGTGGAAATTTACATTGGAAACATTTAGTTTAGCTGTTAATGAAGTTTCGTTTTTTTAGTGCTGAAAATTCATTGTCTGCTGGCGCTGTACACTTTTTCTAAGTGTTGCAATATCTCATGAAGGAAATACTGGACAATCAAATTAATGACTTTCCAGGCTTCAGGATGCCTTTCTACACTATATAAAGGTGGAAATTTACATTGGAAACGTTTGGTTTAGCTGTTATAAAAGTTTGTTTTTTTAGTGCTGTAAATGCATTTTCAGCTCGCGCTGTACACATTTGCTATGAGAGGCATTATCTCATAAGGGAAATATTGGACAATCAAATTAATGATTGCCCAGGCTTCAGGATGTCTTTTTACACTATATAAAGGTGGAAATTTACATTGGAAACGTTTGGTTTAGCTGTTATAAAAGTTTGGTTTTTTAGTGCTGTAAATGCATTTTCAGCTCGCGCTGTACACATTTGCTATGAGAGGCATTATCTCATAAGGGAAATATTGGACAATCAAATTAATGGCTGCCCGGGCTTCAGGATGTCTTTTTACACTCTATAAAGGTGGAAATTTACATTGGAAACGTTTAGTTTAGCTGTTAATGAAGTTTCGTTTTTTTAGTGCTGAAAATTCATTGTCTGCTGGCGCTGTACACTTTTTCTAAATGTTGCAATATCTCATGAAGGAAATACTGGACAATCAAATTAATGACTTTCCAGGCTTCAGGATGCCTTTCTACACTATATAAAGGTGGAAATTTACATTGGAAACGTTTGGTTTAGCTGTTATAAAAGTTTGGTTTTTTAGTGCTGTAAATGCATTTTCAGCTCGCGCTGTACACATTTGCTATGAGAGGCATTATCTCATAAGGGAAATATTGGACAATCAAATTAATGACTGCCCAGGCTTCAGGATGTCTTTTTACACTATATAAAGGTGGAAATTTACATTGGAAACGTTTAGTTTAGCTGTTAATGAAGTTTCGTTTTTTTCGTGCTGGAAATTCATTGTCTGCTGGCGCTGTACACTTTTTCTAAGTGTTGCAATATCTCATGAAGGAAATACTGGACAATCAAATTAAAGACTTTCCAGGCTTCAGGATGCCTTTTTACACTATATAAAGGTGGAAATTTACATTGGAAACGTTTGGTTTAGCTGTTATAAAAGTTTGGTTTTTTAGTGCTGTAAATGCATTTTCAGCTCGCGCTGTACACATTTGCTATGAGAGGCATTATCTCATAAGGGAAATATTGGACAATCAAATTAATGACTGCCCAGGCTTCAGGATGTCTTTTTACACTATATAAAGGTGGAAATTTACATTGGAAACATTTAGTTTAGCTGTTAATGAAGTTTCGTTTTTTTAGTGCTGAAAATTCATTGTCTGCTGGCGCTGTACACTTTTTCTAAGTGTTGCAATATCTCATGAAGGAAATACTGGACAATCAAATTAATGACTTTCCAGGCTTCAGGATGCCTTTCTACACTATATAAAGGTGGAAATTTACATTGGAAACGTTTGGTTTAGCTGTTATAAAAGTTTGTTTTTTTAGTGCTGTAAATGCATTTTCAGCTCGCGCTGTACACATTTGCTATGAGAGGCATTATCTCATAAGGGAAATATTGGACAATCAAATTAATGACTGCCCAGGCTTCAGGATGTCTTTTTACACTATATAAAGGTGGAAATTTACATTGGAAACGTTTGGTTTAGCTGTTATAAAAGTTTGGTTTTTTAGTGCTGTAAATGCATTTTCAGCTCGCGCTGTACACATTTGCTATGAGAGGCATTATCTCATAAGGGAAATATTGGACAATCAAATTAATGGCTGCCCGGGCTTCAGGATGTCTTTTTACACTATATAAAGGTGGAAATTTACATTGGAAACGTTTAGTTTAGCTGTTAATGAAGTTTCGTTTTTTTAGTGCTGAAAATTCATTGTCTGCTGGCGCTGTACACTTTTTCTAAATGTTGCAATATCTCATGAAGGAAATACTGGACAATCAAATTAATGACTTTCCAGGCTTCAGGATGCCTTTCTACACTATATAAAGGTGGAAATTTACATTGGAAACGTTTGGTTTAGCTGTTATAAAAGTTTGGTTTTTTAGTGCTGTAAATGCATTTTCAGCTCGCGCTGTACACATTTGCTATGAGAGGCATTATCTCATAAGGGAAATATTGGACAATCAAATTAATGACTGCCCAGGCTTCAGGATGTCTTTTTACACTATATAAAGGAGGAAATTTACATTGGAAACGTTTGGTTTAGGTGTTATAAAAGTTTGGTTTTTTAGTGCTGAAAATGCATTTTCATCTCGCGCTGTACACATTTGCAATGAGAGGCATTATCTCATAAGGGAAATACTGGACAATCAAATTAATGACTTCCCAGGCTTCAGGATGCCTTTTTACACTCTATAAATGTGGAAATTTACATTGGAAACGTTTGGTTTAGCTGTTAATGAAGTTTCGTTTTTTTTAGTGCTGAAAATTCATTGTCTGCTGGCGCTGTACACTTTTTCTAAGTGTTGCAATATCTCATGAAGGAAATACTGGACAATCAAATTAATGACTTTCCAGGCTTCAGGATGCCTTTCTACACTATATAAAGGTGGAAATTTACATTGGAAACGTTTGGTTTAGCTGTTATAAAAGTTTGGTTTTTTAGTGCTGTAAATGCATTTTCAGCTCGCGCTGTACACATTTGCTATGAGAGGCATTATCTCATAAGGGAAATATTGGACAATCAAATTAATGACTGCCCAGGCTTCAGGATGTCTTTTTACACTATATAAAGGTGGAAATTTACATTGGAAACGTTTGGTTTAGCTGTTATAAAAGTTTGTTTTTTTAGTGCTGTAAATGCATTTTCAGCTCGCACTGTACACATTTGCTATGAGAGGCATTATCTCATAAGGGAAATATTGGACAATCAAATTAATGACTGCCCAGGCTTCAGGATGTCTTTTTACACTATATAAAGGTGGAAATTTACATTGGAAACGTTTACTTTAGCTGTTAATGAAGTTTCGTTTATTTAGTGCTGAAAATTCATTGTCTGCTGGCGCTGTACACTTTTTCTAAGTGTTGCAATATCTCATGAAGGAAATACTGGACAATCAAATTAATGACTTTCCAGGCTTCAGGATGCCTTTCTACACTATATAAAGGTGGAAATTTACATTGGAAACGTTTGGTTTAGCTGTTATAAAAGTTTGTTTTTTTAGTGCTGTAAATGCATTTTCAGCTCGCACTGTACACATTTGCTATGTGAGGCATTATCTCATAAGGGAAATACTGGACAATCAAATTAATGACTTCCCAGGCTTCAGGATGCCTTTTTACACTCTATAAATGTGGAAATTTACATTGGAAACGTTTGGTTTAGCTGTTAATGAAGTTTCGTTTTTTTTAGTGCTGAAAATTCATTGTCTGCTGGCGCTGTACACTTTTTCTAAGTGTTGCAATATCTCATGAAGGAAATACTGGACAATCAAATTAATGACTTTCCAGGCTTCAGGATGCCTTTCTACACTATATAAAGGTGGAAATTTACATTGGAAACGTTTGGTTTAGCTGTTATAAAAGTTTGGTTTTTTAGTGCTGTAAATGCATTTTCAGCTCGCGCTGTACACATTTGCTATGAGAGGCATTATCTCATAAGGGAAATATTGGACAATCAAATTAATGACTGCCCAGGCTTCAGGATGCCTTTTTACACTCTATAAATGTGGAAATTTACATTGGAAACGTTTGGTTTAGCTGTTAATGAAGTTTCGTTTTTTTAGTGCTGAAAATTCATTGTCTGCTGGCGCTGTACACACTTTTTCTAAGTGTTGCAATATCTCATGAAGGAAATACTGGACAATCAAATTAATGACTTTCCAGGCTTCAGGATGCCTTTCTACACTATATAAAGGTGGAAATTTACATTGGAAACGTTTGGTTTAGCTGTTATAAAAAGTTTGGTTTTTTAGTGCTGTAAATGCATTTTCAGCTCGCGCTGTACACATTTGCTATGAGAGGCATTATCTCATAAGGGAAATATTGGACAATCAAATTAATGACTGCCCAGGCTTCAGGATGTCTTTTTACACTATATAAAGGTGGAAATTTACATTGGAAACGTTTGGTTTAGCTGTTATAAAAGTTTGGTTTTTTAGTGCTGAAAATGCATTTTCAGCTCGCACTGTACACATTTGCTATGTGAGGCATTATCTCATAAGGGAAATACTGGACAATCAAATTAATGACTTCCCAGGCTTCAGGATGCATTTTTACACTCTATAAATGTGGAAATTTACATTGGAAACGTTTGGTTTAGCTGTTATAAAAGTTTGTTTTTTTAGTGCTGTAAATGCATTTTCAGCTCGCGCTGTACACATTTGCTATGAGAGGCATTATCTCATAAGGGAAATATTGGACAATCAAATTAATGACTTTCCAGGCTTCAGGATGCCTTTCTACACTATATAAAGGTGGAAATTTACATTGGAAACGTTTGGTTTAGCTGTTATAAAAGTTTGGTTTTTTAGTGCTGTAAATGCATTTTCAGCTCGCGCTGTACACATTTGCTATGAGAGGTATTATCTCATAAGGGAAATATTGGACAATCAAATTAATGACTGCCCAGGCTTCAGGATGTCTTTTTACACTATATAAAGGTGGAAATTTACATTGGAAACGTTTAGTTTAGCTGTTAATGAAGTTTCGTTTTTTTAGTGCTGGAAATTCATTGTCTGCTGGCGCTGTACACTTTTTCTAAGTGTTGCAATATCTCATGAAGGAAATACTGGACAATCAAATTAATGACTGCCCAGGCTTCAGGATGTCTTTTTACACTATATAAAGGTGGAAATTTACATTGGAAACGTTTAGTTTAGCTGTTAATGAAGTTTCGTTTTTTTAGTGCTGGAAATTCATTGTCTGCTGGCGCTGTACACTTTTTCTAAGTGTTGCAATATCTCATGAAGGAAATACTGGACAATCAAATTAAAGACTTTCCAGGCTTCAGGATGCCTTTTTACACTATATAAAGGTGGAAATTTACATTGGAAACGTTTGGTTTAGCTGTTATAAAAGTTTGGTTTTTTAGTGCTGTAAATGCATTTTCAGCTCGCGCTGTACACATTTGCTATGAGAGGCATTATCTCATAAGGGAAATATTGGACAATCAAATTAATGACTGCCCAGGCTTCAGGATGTCTTTTTACACTATATAAAGGTGGAAATTTACATTGGAAACATTTAGTTTAGCTGTTAATGAAGTTTCGTTTTTTTAGTGCTGAAAATTCATTGTCTGCTGGCGCTGTACACTTTTTCTAAGTGTTGCAATATCTCATGAAGGAAATACTGGACAATCAAATTAATGACTTTCCAGGCTTCAGGATGCCTTTCTACACTATATAAAGGTGGAAATTTACATTGGAAACGTTTGGTTTAGCTGTTATAAAAAGTTTGGTTTTTTAGTGCTGTAAATGCATTTTCAGCTCGCGCTGTACACATTTGCTATGAGAGGCATTATCTCATAAGGGAAATATTGGACAATCAAATTAATGACTGCCCAGGCTTCAGGATGTCTTTTTACACTATATAAAGGTGGAAATTTACATTGGAAACGTTTGGTTTAGCTGTTATAAAAGTTTGGTTTTTTAGTGCTGAAAATGCATTTTCAGCTCGCACTGTACACATTTGCTATGTGAGGCATTATCTCATAAGGGAAATACTGGACAATCAAATTAATGACTTCCCAGGCTTCAGGATGCATTTTTACACTCTATAAATGTGGAAATTTACATTGGAAACGTTTGGTTTAGCTGTTATAAAAGTTTGTTTTTTTAGTGCTGTAAATGCATTTTCAGCTCGCGCTGTACACATTTGCTATGTGAGGCATTATCTCATAAGGGAAATACTGGACAATCAAATTAATGACTGCCCAGGCTTCAGGATGTCTTTTTACACTATATAAAGGTGGAAATTTACATTGGAAACGTTTGGTTTAGCTGTTATAAAAGTTTGGTTTTTTAGTGCTGAAAATGCATTTTCAGCTCGCACTGTACACATTTGCTATGTGAGGCATTATCTCATAAGGGAAATACTGGACAATCAAATTAATGACTTCCCAGGCTTCAGGATGCCTTTTTACACTCTATAAATGTGGAAATTTACATTGGAAACGTTTGGTTTAGCTGTTAATGAAGTTTCGTTTTTTTAGTGCTGAAAATTCATTGTCTGCAGGCGCTGTACACTTTTTCTAAGTGTTGCAATATCTCATGAAGGAAATACTGGACAATCAAATTAATGACTTTCCAGGCTTCAGGATGCCTTTCTACACTATATAAAGGTGGAAATTTACATTGGAAACGTTTGGTTTAGCTGTTATAAAAGTTTGGTTTTTTAGTGCTGTAAATGCATTTTCAGCTCGCGCTGTACACATTTGCTATGAGAGGTATTATCTCATAAGGGAAATATTGGACAATCAAATTAATGACTGCCCAGGCTTCAGGATGTCTTTTTACACTATATAAAGGTGGAAATTTACATTGGAAACGTTTAGTTTAGCTGTTAATGAAGTTTCGTTTTTTTAGTGCTGGAAATTCATTGTCTGCTGGCGCTGTACACTTTTTCTAAGTGTTGCAATATCTCATGAAGGAAATACTGGACAATCAAATTAAAGACTTTCCAGGCTTCAGGATGCCTTTTTACACTATATAAAGGTGGAAATTTACATTGGAAACGTTTGGTTTAGCTGTTATAAAAGTTTGGTTTTTTAGTGCTGTAAATGCATTTTCAGCTCGCGCTGTACACATTTGCTATGAGAGGCATTATCTCATAAGGGAAATATTGGACAATCAAATTAATGACTGCCCAGGCTTCAGGATGTCTTTTTACACTATATAAAGGTGGAAATTTACATTGGAAACATTTAGTTTAGCTGTTAATGAAGTTTCGTTTTTTTAGTGCTGAAAATTCATTGTCTGCTGGCGCTGTACACTTTTTCTAAGTGTTGCAATATCTCATGAAGGAAATACTGGACAATCAAATTAATGACTTTCCAGGCTTCAGGATGCCTTTCTACACTATATAAAGGTGGAAATTTACATTGGAAACGTTTGGTTTAGCTGTTATAAAAGTTTGTTTTTTTAGTGCTGTAAATGCATTTTCAGCTCGCGCTGTACACATTTGCTATGAGAGGCATTATCTCATAAGGGAAATATTGGACAATCAAATTAATGACTGCCCAGGCTTCAGGATGTCTTTTTACACTATATAAAGGTGGAAATTTACATTGGAAACGTTTGGTTTAGCTGTTATAAAAGTTTGGTTTTTTAGTGCTGTAAATGCATTTTCAGCTCGCGCTGTACACATTTGCTATGAGAGGCATTATCTCATAAGGGAAATATTGGACAATCAAATTAATGACTGCCCAGGCTTCAGGATGTCTTTTTACACTATATAAAGGTGGAAATTTACATTGGAAACGTTTGGTTTAGCTGTTATAAAAGTTTGGTTTTTTAGTGCTGAAAATGCATTTTCAGCTCGCACTGTACACATTTGCTATGTGAGGCATTATCTCATAAGGGAAATACTGGACAATCAAATTAATGACTTCCCAGGCTTCAGGATGCATTTTTACACTCTATAAATGTGGAAATTTACATTGGAAACGTTTGGTTTAGCTGTTATAAAAGTTTGTTTTTTTTAGTGCTGTAAATGCATTTTCAACTCGCGCTGTACACATTTGCTATGTGAGGCATTATCTCATAAGGGAAATACTGGACAATCAAATTAATGACTGCCCAGGCTTCAGGATGTCTTTTTACACTATATAAAGGTGGAAATTTACATTGGAAACGTTTGGTTTAGCTGTTATAAAAGTTTGGTTTTTTAGTGCTGAAAATGCATTTTCAGCTCGCACTGTACACATTTGCTATGTGAGGCATTATCTCATAAGGGAAATACTGGACAATCAAATTAATGACTTCCCAGGCTTCAGGATGCCTTTTTACACTCTATAAATGTGGAAATTTACATTGGAAACGTTTGGTTTAGCTGTTAATGAAGTTTCGTTTTTTTAGTGCTGAAAATTCATTGTCTGCTGGCGCTGTACACTTTTTCTAAGTGTTGCAATATCTCATGAAGGAAATACTGGACAATCAAATTAATGACTTTCCAGGCTTCAGGATGCCTTTCTACACTATATAAAGGTGGAAATTTACATTGGAAACGTTTGGTTTAGCTGTTATAAAAGTTTGGTTTTTTAGTGCTGTAAATGCATTTTCAGCTCGCGCTGTACACATTTGCTATGAGAGGCATTATCTCATAAGGGAAATATTGGACAATCAAATTAATGACTGCCCAGGCTTCAGGATGTCTTTTTACACTATATAAAGGTGGAAATTTACATTGGAAACGTTTAGTTTAGCTGTTAATGAAGTTTCGTTTTTTTCGTGCTGGAAATTCATTGTCTGCTGGCGCTGTACACTTTTTCTAAGTGTTGCAATATCTCATGAAGGAAATACTGGACAATCAAATTAAAGACTTTCCAGGCTTCAGGATGCCTTTTTACACTATATAAAGGTGGAAATTTACATTGGAAACGTTTGGTTTAGCTGTTATAAAAGTTTGGTTTTTTAGTGCTGTAAATGCATTTTCAGCTCGCGCTGTACACATTTGCTATGAGAGGCATTATCTCATAAGGGAAATATTGGACAATCAAATTAATGACTGCCCAGGCTTCAGGATGTCTTTTTACACTATATAAAGGTGGAAATTTACATTGGAAACATTTAGTTTAGCTGTTAATGAAGTTTCGTTTTTTTAGTGCTGAAAATTCATTGTCTGCTGGCGCTGTACACTTTTTCTAAGTGTTGCAATATCTCATGAAGGAAATACTGGACAATCAAATTAATGACTTTCCAGGCTTCAGGATGCCTTTCTACACTATATAAAGGTGGAAATTTACATTGGAAACGTTTGGTTTAGCTCTTATAAAAGTTTGTTTTTTTAGTGCTGTAAATGCATTTTCAGCTCGCGCTGTACACATTTGCTATGAGAGGCATTATCTCATAAGGGAAATATTGGACAATCAAATTAATGACTGCCCAGGCTTCAGGATGTCTTTTTACACTATATAAAGGTGGAAATTTACATTGGAAACGTTTGGTTTAGCTGTTATAAAAGTTTGGTTTTTTAGTGCTGTAAATGCATTTTCAGCTCGCGCTGTACACATTTGCTATGAGAGGCATTATCTCATAAGGGAAATATTGGACAATCAAATTAATGGCTGCCCGGGCTTCAGGATGTCTTTTTACACTATATAAAGGTGGAAATTTACATTGGAAACGTTTAGTTTAGCTGTTAATGAAGTTTCGTTTTTTTAGTGCTGAAAATTCATTGTCTGCTGGCGCTGTACACTTTTTCTAAATGTTGCAATATCTCATGAAGGAAATACTGGACAATCAAATTAATGACTTTCCAGGCTTCAGGATGCCTTTCTACACTATATAAAGGTGGAAATTTACATTGGAAACGTTTGGTTTAGCTGTTATAAAAGTTTGGTTTTTTAGTGCTGTAAATGCATTTTCAGCTCGCGCTGTACACATTTGCTATGAGAGGCATTATCTCATAAGGGAAATATTGGACAATCAAATTAATGACTGCCCAGGCTTCAGGATGTCTTTTTACACTATATAAAGGAGGAAATTTACATTGGAAACGTTTGGTTTAGGTGTTATAAAAGTTTGGTTTTTTAGTGCTGAAAATGCATTTTCAGCTCGCGCTGTACACATTTGCAATGAGAGGCATTATCTCATAAGGGAAATACTGGACAATCAAATTAATGACTTCCCAGGCTTCAGGATGCCTTTTTACACTCTATAAATGTGGAAATTTACATTGGAAACGTTTGGTTTAGCTGTTAATGAAGTTTCGTTTTTTTTAGTGCTGAAAATTCATTGTCTGCTGGCGCTGTACACTTTTTCTAAGTGTTGCAATATCTCATGAAGGAAATACTGGACAATCAAATTAATGACTTTCCAGGCTTCAGGATGCCTTTCTACACTATATAAAGGTGGAAATTTACATTGGAAACGTTTGGTTTAGCTGTTATAAAAGTTTGGTTTTTTAGTGCTGTAAATGCATTTTCAGCTCGCGCTGTACACATTTGCTATGAGAGGCATTATCTCATAAGGGAAATATTGGACAATCAAATTAATGACTGCCCAGGCTTCAGGATGTCTTTTTACACTATATAAAGGTGGAAATTTACATTGGAAACATTTAGTTTAGCTGTTAATGAAGTTTCGTTTTTTTAGTGCTGAAAATTCATTGTCTGCTGGCGCTGTACACTTTTTCTAAGTGTTGCAATATCTCATGAAGGAAATACTGGACAATCAAATTAATGACTTTCCAGGCTTCAGGATGCCTTTCTACACTATATAAAGGTGGAAATTTACATTGGAAACGTTTGGTTTAGCTGTTATAAAAGTTTGTTTTTTTAGTGCTGTAAATGCATTTTCAGCTCGCGCTGTACACATTTGCTATGAGAGGCATTATCTCATAAGGGAAATATTGGACAATCAAATTAATGACTGCCCAGGCTTCAGGATGTCTTTTTACACTATATAAAGGTGGAAATTTACATTGGAAACGTTTGGTTTAGCTGTTATAAAAGTTTGGTTTTTTAGTGCTGTAAATGCATTTTCAGCTCGCGCTGTACACATTTGCTATGAGAGGCATTATCTCATAAGGGAAATATTGGACAATCAAATTAATGACTGCCCAGGCTTCAGGATGTCTTTTTACACTATATAAAGGTGGAAATTTACATTGGAAACGTTTGGTTTAGCTGTTATAAAAGTTTGGTTTTTTAGTGCTGAAAATGCATTTTCAGCTCGCACTGTACACATTTGCTATGTGAGGCATTATCTCATAAGGGAAATACTGGACAATCAAATTAATGACTTCCCAGGCTTCAGGATGCATTTTTACACTCTATAAATGTGGAAATTTACATTGGAAACGTTTGGTTTAGCTGTTATAAAAGTTTGTTTTTTTTAGTGCTGTAAATGCATTTTCAACTCGCGCTGTACACATTTGCTATGTGAGGCATTATCTCATAAGGGAAATACTGGACAATCAAATTAATGACTGCCCAGGCTTCAGGATGTCTTTTTACACTATATAAAGGTGGAAATTTACATTGGAAACGTTTGGTTTAGCTGTTATAAAAGTTTGGTTTTTTAGTGCTGAAAATGCATTTTCAGCTCGCACTGTACACATTTGCTATGTGAGGCATTATCTCATAAGGGAAATACTGGACAATCAAATTAATGACTTCCCAGGCTTCAGGATGCCTTTTTACACTCTATAAATGTGGAAATTTACATTGGAAACGTTTGGTTTAGCTGTTAATGAAGTTTCGTTTTTTTAGTGCTGAAAATTCATTGTCTGCTGGCGCTGTACACTTTTTCTAAGTGTTGCAATATCTCATGAAGGAAATACTGGACAATCAAATTAATGACTTTCCAGGCTTCAGGATGCCTTTCTACACTATATAAAGGTGGAAATTTACATTGGAAACGTTTGGTTTAGCTGTTATAAAAGTTTGGTTTTTTAGTGCTGTAAATGCATTTTCAGCTCGCGCTGTACACATTTGCTATGAGAGGCATTATCTCATAAGGGAAATATTGGACAATCAAATTAATGACTGCCCAGGCTTCAGGATGTCTTTTTACACTATATAAAGGTGGAAATTTACATTGGAAACGTTTAGTTTAGCTGTTAATGAAGTTTCGTTTTTTTCGTGCTGGAAATTCATTGTCTGCTGGCGCTGTACACTTTTTCTAAGTGTTGCAATATCTCATGAAGGAAATACTGGACAATCAAATTAAAGACTTTCCAGGCTTCAGGATGCCTTTTTACACTATATAAAGGTGGAAATTTACATTGGAAACGTTTGGTTTAGCTGTTATAAAAGTTTGGTTTTTTAGTGCTGTAAATGCATTTTCAGCTCGCGCTGTACACATTTGCTATGAGAGGCATTATCTCATAAGGGAAATATTGGACAATCAAATTAATGACTGCCCAGGCTTCAGGATGTCTTTTTACACTATATAAAGGTGGAAATTTACATTGGAAACATTTAGTTTAGCTGTTAATGAAGTTTCGTTTTTTTAGTGCTGAAAATTCATTGTCTGCTGGCGCTGTACACTTTTTCTAAGTGTTGCAATATCTCATGAAGGAAATACTGGACAATCAAATTAATGACTTTCCAGGCTTCAGGATGCCTTTCTACACTATATAAAGGTGGAAATTTACATAGGAAACGTTTGGTTTAGCTCTTATAAAAGTTTGTTTTTTTAGTGCTGTAAATGCATTTTCAGCTCGCGCTGTACACATTTGCTATGAGAGGCATTATCTCATAAGGGAAATATTGGACAATCAAATTAATGACTGCCCAGGCTTCAGGATGTCTTTTTACACTATATAAAGGTGGAAATTTACATTGGAAACGTTTGGTTTAGCTGTTATAAAAGTTTGGTTTTTTAGTGCTGTAAATGCATTTTCAGCTCGCGCTGTACACATTTGCTATGAGAGGCATTATCTCATAAGGGAAATATTGGACAATCAAATTAATGGCTGCCCGGGCTTCAGGATGTCTTTTTACACTATATAAAGGTGGAAATTTACATTGGAAACGTTTAGTTTAGCTGTTAATGAAGTTTCGTTTTTTTAGTGCTGAAAATTCATTGTCTGCTGGCGCTGTACACTTTTTCTAAATGTTGCAATATCTCATGAAGGAAATACTGGACAATCAAATTAATGACTTTCCAGGCTTCAGGATGCCTTTCTACACTATATAAAGGTGGAAATTTACATTGGAAACGTTTGGTTTAGCTGTTATAAAAGTTTGGTTTTTTAGTGCTGTAAATGCATTTTCAGCTCGCGCTGTA
Source organism: Idiotropiscis lumnitzeri (assembly GCF_059441095.1). Classification (NCBI taxonomy): domain Eukaryota; kingdom Metazoa; phylum Chordata; class Actinopteri; order Syngnathiformes; family Syngnathidae; genus Idiotropiscis; species Idiotropiscis lumnitzeri. The sequence continues at coordinate 279,159 of NW_028283742.1, read as the reverse complement.
CACATTTGCTATGAGAGGCATTATCTCATAAGGGAAATATTGGACAATCAAATTAATGACTGCCCAGGCTTCAGGATGTCTTTTTACACTATATAAAGGAGGAAATTTACATTGGAAACGTTTGGTTTAGGTGTTATAAAAGTTTGGTTTTTTAGTGCTGAAAATGCATTTTCAGCTCGCGCTGTACACATTTGCAATGAGAGGCATTATCTCATAAGGGAAATACTGGACAATCAAATTAATGACTTCCCAGGCTTCAGGATGCCTTTTTACACTCTATAAATGTGGAAATTTACATTGGAAACGTTTGGTTTAGCTGTTAATGAAGTTTCGTTTTTTTTAGTGCTGAAAATTCATTGTCTGCTGGCGCTGTACACTTTTTCTAAGTGTTGCAATATCTCATGAAGGAAATACTGGACAATCAAATTAATGACTTTCCAGGCTTCAGGATGCCTTTCTACACTATATAAAGGTGGAAATTTACATTGGAAACGTTTGGTTTAGCTGTTATAAAAGTTTGGTTTTTTAGTGCTGTAAATGCATTTTCAGCTCGCGCTGTACACATTTGCTATGAGAGGCATTATCTCATAAGGGAAATATTGGACAATCAAATTAATGACTGCCCAGGCTTCAGGATGTCTTTTTACACTATATAAAGGTGGAAATTTACATTGGAAACGTTTGGTTTAGCTGTTATAAAAGTTTGTTTTTTTAGTGCTGTAAATGCATTTTCAGCTCGCACTGTACACATTTGCTATGAGAGGCATTATCTCATAAGGGAAATATTGGACAATCAAATTAATGACTGCCCAGGCTTCAGGATGTCTTTTTACACTATATAAAGGTGGAAATTTACATTGGAAACGTTTACTTTAGCTGTTAATGAAGTTTCGTTTATTTAGTGCTGAAAATTCATTGTCTGCTGGCGCTGTACACTTTTTCTAAGTGTTGCAATATCTCATGAAGGAAATACTGGACAATCAAATTAATGACTTTCCAGGCTTCAGGATGCCTTTCTACACTATATAAAGGTGGAAATTTACATTGGAAACGTTTGGTTTAGCTGTTATAAAAGTTTGTTTTTTTAGTGCTGTAAATGCATTTTCAGCTCGCACTGTACACATTTGCTATGTGAGGCATTATCTCATAAGGGAAATACTGGACAATCAAATTAATGACTTCCCAGGCTTCAGGATGCCTTTTTACACTCTATAAATGTGGAAATTTACATTGGAAACGTTTGGTTTAGCTGTTAATGAAGTTTCGTTTTTTTTAGTGCTGAAAATTCATTGTCTGCTGGCCTGTACACTTTTTCTAAGTGTTGCAATATCTCATGAAGGAAATACTGGACAATCAAATTAATGACTTTCCAGGCTTCAGGATGCCTTTCTACACTATATAAAGGTGGAAATTTACATTGGAAACGTTTGGTTTAGCTGTTATAAAAGTTTGGTTTTTTAGTGCTGTAAATGCATTTTCAGCTCGCGCTGTACACATTTGCTATGAGAGGCATTATCTCATAAGGGAAATATTGGACAATCAAATTAATGACTGCCCAGGCTTCAGGATGTCTTTTTACACTATATAAAGGTGGAAATTTACATTGGAAACGTTTGGTTTAGCTGTTATAAAAGTTTGTTTTTTTAGTGCTGTAAATGCATTTTCAGCTCGCACTGTACACATTTGCTATGAGAGGCATTATCTCATAAGGGAAATATTGGACAATCAAATTAATGACTGCCCAGGCTTCAGGATGTCTTTTTACACTATATAAAGGTGGAAATTTACATTGGAAACGTTTACTTTAGCTGTTAATGAAGTTTCGTTTATTTAGTGCTGAAAATTCATTGTCTGCTGGCGCTGTACACTTTTTCTAAGTGTTGCAATATCTCATGAAGGAAATACTGGACAATCAAATTAATGACTTTCCAGGCTTCAGGATGCCTTTCTACACTATATAAAGGTGGAAATTTACATTGGAAACGTTTGGTTTAGCTGTTATAAAAGTTTAGTTTTTTAGTGCTGTAAATGCATTTTCAGCTCGCACTGTACACATTTGCTATGTGAGGCATTATCTCATAAGGGAAATACTGGACAATCAAATTAATGACTTCCCAGGCTTCAGGATGCCTTTTTACACTCTATAAATGTGGAAATTTACATTGGAAACGTTTGGTTTAGCTGTTAATGAAGTTTCGTTTTTTTAGTGCTGAAAATTCATTGTCTGCTGGCGCTGTACACTTTTTCTAAGTGTTGCAATATCTCATGAAGGAAATACTGGACAATCAAATTAATGACTTTCCAGGCTTCAGGATGCCTTTCTACACTATATAAAGGTGGAAATTTACATTGGAAACGTTTGGTTTAGCTGTTATAAAAGTTTGTTTTTTTAGTGCTGTAAATGCATTTTCAGCTCGCACTGTACACATTTGCTATGAGAGGCATTATCTCATAAGGGAAATATAGGACAATCAAATTAATGACTGCCCAGGCTTCAGGATGTCTTTTTACACTATATAAAGGTGGAAATTTACATTGGAAACGTTTGGTTTAGCTGTTATAAAAGTTTGTTTTTTTAGTGCTGTAAATGCATTTTCAGCTCGCACTGTACACATTTGCTATGAGAGGCATTATCTCATAAGGGAAATATTGGACAATCAAATTAATGACTGCCCAGGCTTCAGGATGTCTTTTTACACTATATAAAGGTGGAAATTTACATTGGAAACGTTTGGTTTAGCTGTTATAAAAGTTTGGTTTTTTAGTGCTGAAAATGCATTTTCAGCTCGCACTGTACACATTTGCTATGTGAGGCATTATCTCATAAGGGAAATACTGGACAATCAAATTAATGACTTCCCAGGCTTCAGGATGCATTTTTACACTCTATAAATGTGGAAATTTACATTGGAAACGTTTGGTTTAGCTGTTATAAAAGTTTGTTTTTTTTAGTGCTGTAAATGCATTTTCAGCTCGCGCTGTACACATTTGCTATGTGAGGCATTATCTCATAAGGGAAATACTGGACAATCAAATTAATGACTGCCCAGGCTTCAGGATGTCTTTTTACACTATATAAAGGTGGAAATTTACATTGGAAACGTTTGGTTTAGCTGTTATAAAAGTTTGTTTTTTTAGTGCTGTAAATGCATTTTCAGCTCGCACTGTACACATTTGCTATGAGAGGCATTATCTCATAAGGGAAATATAGGACAATCAAATTAATGACTGCCCAGGCTTCAGGATGTCTTTTTACACTATATAAAGGTGGAAATTTACATTGGAAACGTTTGGTTTAGCTGTTATAAAAGTTTGTTTTTTTAGTGCTGTAAATGCATTTTCAGCTCGCACTGTACACATTTGCTATGAGAGGCATTATCTCATAAGGGAAATATTGGACAATCAAATTAATGACTGCCCAGGCTTCAGGATGTCTTTTTACACTATATAAAGGTGGAAATTTACATTTGAAACGTTTGGTTTAGCTGTTATAAAAGTTTGGTTTTTTAGTGCTGAAAATGCATTTTCAGCTCGCACTGTACACATTTGCTATGTGAGGCATTATCTCATAAGGGAAATACTGGACAATCAAATTAATGACTTCCCAGGCTTCAGGATGCCTTTTTACACTCTATAAATGTGGAAATTTACATTGGAAACGTTTGGTTTAGCTGTTAATGAAGTTTCGTTTTTTTAGTGCTGAAAATTCATTGTCTGCTGGCGCTGTACACTTTTTCTAAGTGTTGCAATATCTCATGAAGGAAATACTGGACAATCAAATTAATGACTTTCCAGGCTTCAGGATGCCTTTCTACACTATATAAAGGTGGAAATTTACATTGGAAACGTTTGGTTTAGCTGTTATAAAAGTTTGGTTTTTTAGTGCTGTAAATGCATTTTCAGCTCGCGCTGTACACATTTGCTATGAGAGGCATTATCTCATAAGGGAAATATTGGACAATCAAATTAATGACTGCCCAGGCTTCAGGATGTCTTTTTACACTATATAAAGGTGGAAATTTACATTGGAAACGTTTAGTTTAGCTGTTAATGAAGTTTCGTTTTTTTCGTGCTGGAAATTCATTGTCTGCTGGCGCTGTACACTTTTTCTAAGTGTTGCAATATCTCATGAAGGAAATACTGGACAATCAAATTAAAGACTTTCCAGGCTTCAGGATGCCTTTTTACACTATATAAAGGTGGAAATTTACATTGGAAACGTTTGGTTTAGCTGTTATAAAAGTTTGGTTTTTTAGTGCTGTAAATGCATTTTCAGCTCGCGCTGTACACATTTGCTATGAGAGGCATTATCTCATAAGGGAAATATTGGACAATCAAATTAATGACTGCCCAGGCTTCAGGATGTCTTTTTACACTATATAAAGGTGGAAATTTACATTGGAAACATTTAGTTTAGCTGTTAATGAAGTTTCGTTTTTTTAGTGCTGAAAATTCATTGTCTGCTGGCGCTGTACACTTTTTCTAAGTGTTGCAATATCTCATGAAGGAAATACTGGACAATCAAATTAATGACTTTCCAGGCTTCAGGATGCCTTTCTACACTATATAAAGGTGGAAATTTACATTGGAAACGTTTGGTTTAGCTGTTATAAAAGTTTGTTTTTTTAGTGCTGTAAATGCATTTTCAGCTCGCGCTGTACACATTTGCTATGAGAGGCATTATCTCATAAGGGAAATATTGGACAATCAAATTAATGACTGCCCAGGCTTCAGGATGTCTTTTTACACTATATAAAGGTGGAAATTTACATTGGAAACGTTTGGTTTAGCTGTTATAAAAGTTTGGTTTTTTAGTGCTGAAAATGCATTTTCAGCTCGCACTGTACACATTTGCTATGTGAGGCATTATCTCATAAGGGAAATACTGGACAATCAAATTAATGACTTCCCAGGCTTCAGGATGCCTTTTTACACTCTATAAATGTGGAAATTTACATTGGAAACGTTTGGTTTAGCTGTTAATGAAGTTTCGTTTTTTTAGTGCTGAAAATTCATTGTCTGCTGGCGCTGTACACTTTTTCTAAGTGTTGCAATATCTCATGAAGGAAATACTGGACAATCAAATTAATGACTTTCCAGGCTTCAGGATGCCTTTCTACACTATATAAAGGTGGAAATTTACATTGGAAACGTTTGGTTTAGCTGTTATAAAAGTTTGGTTTTTTAGTGCTGTAAATGCATTTTCAGCTCGCGCTGTACACATTTGCTATGAGAGGCATTATCTCATAAGGGAAATATTGGACAATCAAATTAATGACTGCCCAGGCTTCAGGATGTCTTTTTACACTATATAAAGGTGGAAATTTACATTGGAAACGTTTAGTTTAGCTGTTAATGAAGTTTCGTTTTTTTCGTGCTGGAAATTCATTGTCTGCTGGCGCTGTACACTTTTTCTAAGTGTTGCAATATCTCATGAAGGAAATACTGGACAATCAAATTAAAGACTTTCCAGGCTTCAGGATGCCTTTTTACACTATATAAAGGTGGAAATTTACATTGGAAACGTTTGGTTTAGCTGTTATAAAAGTTTGGTTTTTTAGTGCTGTAAATGCATTTTCAGCTCGCGCTGTACACATTTGCTATGAGAGGCATTATCTCATAAGGGAAATATTGGACAATCAAATTAATGACTGCCCAGGCTTCAGGATGTCTTTTTACACTATATAAAGGTGGAAATTTACATTGGAAACATTTAGTTTAGCTGTTAATGAAGTTTCGTTTTTTTAGTGCTGAAAATTCATTGTCTGCTGGCGCTGTACACTTTTTCTAAGTGTTGCAATATCTCATGAAGGAAATACTGGACAATCAAATTAATGACTTTCCAGGCTTCAGGATGCCTTTCTACACTATATAAAGGTGGAAATTTACATTGGAAACGTTTGGTTTAGCTGTTATAAAAGTTTGTTTTTTTAGTGCTGTAAATGCATTTTCAGCTCGCGCTGTACACATTTGCTATGAGAGGCATTATCTCATAAGGGAAATATTGGACAATCAAATTAATGACTGCCCAGGCTTCAGGATGTCTTTTTACACTATATAAAGGTGGAAATTTACATTGGAAACGTTTGGTTTAGCTGTTATAAAAGTTTGGTTTTTTAGTGCTGTAAATGCATTTTCAGCTCGCGCTGTACACATTTGCTATGAGAGGCATTATCTCATAAGGGAAATATTGGACAATCAAATTAATGACTGCCCAGGCTTCAGGATGTCTTTTTACACTATATAAAGGTGGAAATTTACATTGGAAACGTTTGGTTTAGCTGTTATAAAAGTTTGGTTTTTTAGTGCTGAAAATGCATTTTCAGCTCGCACTGTACACATTTGCTATGTGAGGCATTATCTCATAAGGGAAATACTGGACAATCAAATTAATGACTTCCCAGGCTTCAGGATGCATTTTTACACTCTATAAATGTGGAAATTTACATTGGAAACGTTTGGTTTAGCTGTTATAAAAGTTTGTTTTTTTTAGTGCTGTAAATGCATTTTCAACTCGCGCTGTACACATTTGCTATGTGAGGCATTATCTCATAAGGGAAATACTGGACAATCAAATTAATGACTGCCCAGGCTTCAGGATGTCTTTTTACACTATATAAAGGTGGAAATTTACATTGGAAACGTTTGGTTTAGCTGTTATAAAAGTTTGGTTTTTTAGTGCTGAAAATGCATTTTCAGCTCGCACTGTACACATTTGCTATGTGAGGCATTATCTCATAAGGGAAATACTGGACAATCAAATTAATGACTTCCCAGGCTTCAGGATGCCTTTTTACACTCTATAAATGTGGAAATTTACATTGGAAACGTTTGGTTTAGCTGTTAATGAAGTTTCGTTTTTTTAGTGCTGAAAATTCATTGTCTGCTGGCGCTGTACACTTTTTCTAAGTGTTGCAATATCTCATGAAGGAAATACTGGACAATCAAATTAATGACTTTCCAGGCTTCAGGATGCCTTTCTACACTATATAAAGGTGGAAATTTACATTGGAAACGTTTGGTTTAGCTGTTATAAAAGTTTGGTTTTTTAGTGCTGTAAATGCATTTTCAGCTCGCGCTGTACACATTTGCTATGAGAGGTATTATCTCATAAGGGAAATATTGGACAATCAAATTAATGACTGCCCAGGCTTCAGGATGTCTTTTTACACTATATAAAGGTGGAAATTTACATTGGAAACGTTTAGTTTAGCTGTTAATGAAGTTTCGTTTTTTTCGTGCTGGAAATTCATTGTCTGCTGGCGCTGTACACTTTTTCTAAGTGTTGCAATATCTCATGAAGGAAATACTGGACAATCAAATTAAAGACTTTCCAGGCTTCAGGATGCCTTTTTACACTATATAAAGGTGGAAATTTACATTGGAAACGTTTGGTTTAGCTGTTATAAAAGTTTGGTTTTTTAGTGCTGTAAATGCATTTTCAGCTCGCGCTGTACACATTTGCTATGAGAGGCATTATCTCATAAGGGAAATATTGGACAATCAAATTAATGACTGCCCAGGCTTCAGGATGTCTTTTTACACTATATAAAGGTGGAAATTTACATTGGAAACATTTAGTTTAGCTGTTAATGAAGTTTCGTTTTTTTAGTGCTGAAAATTCATTGTCTGCTGGCGCTGTACACTTTTTCTAAGTGTTGCAATATCTCATGAAGGAAATACTGGACAATCAAATTAATGACTTTCCAGGCTTCAGGATGCCTTTCTACACTATATAAAGGTGGAAATTTACATTGGAAACATTTAGTTTAGCTGTTAATGAAGTTTCGTTTTTTTAGTGCTGAAAATTCATTGTCTGCTGGCGCTGTACACTTTTTCTAAGTGTTGCAATATCTCATGAAGGAAATACTGGACAATCAAATTAATGACTTTCCAGGCTTCAGGATGCCTTTCTACACTATATAAAGGTGGAAATTTACATTGGAAACGTTTGGTTTAGCTGTTATAAAAGTTTGTTTTTTTAGTGCTGTAAATGCATTTTCAGCTCGCGCTGTACACATTTGCTATGAGAGGCATTATCTCATAAGGGAAATATTGGACAATCAAATTAATGACTGCCCAGGCTTCAGGATGTCTTTTTACACTATATAAAGGTGGAAATTTACATTGGAAACGTTTGGTTTAGCTGTTATAAAAGTTTGGTTTTTTAGTGCTGAAAATGCATTTTCAGCTCGCACTGTACACATTTGCTATGTGAGGCATTATCTCATAAGGGAAATACTGGACAATCAAATTAATGACTTCCCAGGCTTCAGGATGCCTTTTTACACTCTATAAATGTGGAAATTTACATTGGAAACGTTTGGTTTAGCTGTTAATGAAGTTTCGTTTTTTTAGTGCTGAAAATTCATTGTCTGCTGGCGCTGTACACTTTTTCTAAGTGTTGCAATATCTCATGAAGGAAATACTGGACAATCAAATTAATGACTTTCCAGGCTTCAGGATGCCTTTCTACACTATATAAAGGTGGAAATTTACATTGGAAACGTTTGGTTTAGCTGTTATAAAAGTTTGGTTTTTTAGTGCTGTAAATGCATTTTCAGCTCGCGCTGTACACATTTGCTATGAGAGGCATTATCTCATAAGGGAAATATTGGACAATCAAATTAATGACTGCCCAGGCTTCAGGATGTCTTTTTACACTATATAAAGGTGGAAATTTACATTGGAAACGTTTAGTTTAGCTGTTAATGAAGTTTCGTTTTTTTCGTGCTGGAAATTCATTGTCTGCTGGCGCTGTACACTTTTTCTAAGTGTTGCAATATCTCATGAAGGAAATACTGGACAATCAAATTAAAGACTTTCCAGGCTTCAGGATGCCTTTTTACACTATATAAAGGTGGAAATTTACATTGGAAACGTTTGGTTTAGCTGTTATAAAAGTTTGGTTTTTTAGTGCTGTAAATGCATTTTCAGCTCGCGCTGTACACATTTGCTATGAGAGGCATTATCTCATAAGGGAAATATTGGACAATCAAATTAATGACTGCCCAGGCTTCAGGATGTCTTTTTACACTATATAAAGGTGGAAATTTACATTGGAAACATTTAGTTTAGCTGTTAATGAAGTTTCGTTTTTTTAGTGCTGAAAATTCATTGTCTGCTGGCGCTGTACACTTTTTCTAAGTGTTGCAATATCTCATGAAGGAAATACTGGACAATCAAATTAATGACTTTCCAGGCTTCAGGATGCCTTTCTACACTATATAAAGGTGGAAATTTACATTGGAAACGTTTGGTTTAGCTGTTATAAAAGTTTGTTTTTTTAGTGCTGTAAATGCATTTTCAGCTCGCGCTGTACACATTTGCTATGAGAGGCATTATCTCATAAGGGAAATATTGGACAATCAAATTAATGACTGCCCAGGCTTCAGGATGTCTTTTTACACTATATAAAGGTGGAAATTTACATTGGAAACGTTTGGTTTAGCTGTTATAAAAGTTTGGTTTTTTAGTGCTGTAAATGCATTTTCAGCTCGCGCTGTACACATTTGCTATGAGAGGCATTATCTCATAAGGGAAATATTGGACAATCAAATTAATGACTGCCCAGGCTTCAGGATGTCTTTTTACACTATATAAAGGTGGAAATTTACATTGGAAACGTTTGGTTTAGCTGTTATAAAAGTTTGGTTTTTTAGTGCTGAAAATGCATTTTCAGCTCGCACTGTACACATTTGCTATGTGAGGCATTATCTCATAAGGGAAATACTGGACAATCAAATTAATGACTTCCCAGGCTTCAGGATGCATTTTTACACTCTATAAATGTGGAAATTTACATTGGAAACGTTTGGTTTAGCTGTTATAAAAGTTTGTTTTTTTTAGTGCTGTAAATGCATTTTCAACTCGCGCTGTACACATTTGCTATGTGAGGCATTATCTCATAAGGGAAATACTGGACAATCAAATTAATGACTGCCCAGGCTTCAGGATGTCTTTTTACACTATATAAAGGTGGAAATTTACATTGGAAACGTTTGGTTTAGCTGTTATAAAAGTTTGGTTTTTTAGTGCTGAAAATGCATTTTCAGCTCGCACTGTACACATTTGCTATGTGAGGCATTATCTCATAAGGGAAATACTGGACAATCAAATTAATGACTTCCCAGGCTTCAGGATGCCTTTTTACACTCTATAAATGTGGAAATTTACATTGGAAACGTTTGGTTTAGCTGTTAATGAAGTTTCGTTTTTTTAGTGCTGAAAATTCATTGTCTGCTGGCGCTGTACACTTTTTCTAAGTGTTGCAATATCTCATGAAGGAAATACTGGACAATCAAATTAATGACTTTCCAGGCTTCAGGATGCCTTTCTACACTATATAAAGGTGGAAATTTACATTGGAAACGTTTGGTTTAGCTGTTATAAAAGTTTGGTTTTTTAGTGCTGTAAATGCATTTTCAGCTCGCGCTGTACACATTTGCTATGAGAGGTATTATCTCATAAGGGAAATATTGGACAATCAAATTAATGACTGCCCAGGCTTCAGGATGTCTTTTTACACTATATAAAGGTGGAAATTTACATTGGAAACGTTTAGTTTAGCTGTTAATGAAGTTTCGTTTTTTTCGTGCTGGAAATTCATTGTCTGCTGGCGCTGTACACTTTTTCTAAGTGTTGCAATATCTCATGAAGGAAATACTGGACAATCAAATTAAAGACTTTCCAGGCTTCAGGATGCCTTTTTACACTATATAAAGGTGGAAATTTACATTGGAAACGTTTGGTTTAGCTGTTATAAAAGTTTGGTTTTTTAGTGCTGTAAATGCATTTTCAGCTCGCGCTGTACACATTTGCTATGAGAGGCATTATCTCATAAGGGAAATATTGGACAATCAAATTAATGACTGCCCAGGCTTCAGGATGTCTTTTTACACTATATAAAGGTGGAAATTTACATTGGAAACATTTAGTTTAGCTGTTAATGAAGTTTCGTTTTTTTAGTGCTGAAAATTCATTGTCTGCTGGCGCTGTACACTTTTTCTAAGTGTTGCAATATCTCATGAAGGAAATACTGGACAATCAAATTAATGACTTTCCAGGCTTCAGGATGCCTTTCTACACTATATAAAGGTGGAAATTTACATTGGAAACGTTTGGTTTAGCTGTTATAAAAGTTTGTTTTTTTAGTGCTGTAAATGCATTTTCAGCTCGCGCTGTACACATTTGCTATGAGAGGCATTATCTCATAAGGGAAATATTGGACAATCAAATTAATGACTGCCCAGGCTTCAGGATGTCTTTTTACACTATATAAAGGTGGAAATTTACATTGGAAACGTTTGGTTTAGCTGTTATAAAAGTTTGGTTTTTTAGTGCTGTAAATGCATTTTCAGCTCGCGCTGTACACATTTGCTATGAGAGGCATTATCTCATAAGGGAAATATTGGACAATCAAATTAATGGCTGCCCGGGCTTCAGGATGTCTTTTTACACTATATAAAGGTGGAAATTTACATTGGAAACGTTTAGTTTAGCTGTTAATGAAGTTTCGTTTTTTTAGTGCTGAAAATTCATTGTCTGCTGGCGCTGTACACTTTTTCTAAATGTTGCAATATCTCATGAAGGAAATACTGGACAATCAAATTAATGACTTTCCAGGCTTCAGGATGCCTTTCTACACTATATAAAGGTGGAAATTTACATTGGAAACGTTTGGTTTAGCTGTTATAAAAGTTTGGTTTTTTAGTGCTGTAAATGCATTTTCAGCTCGCGCTGTACACATTTGCTATGAGAGGCATTATCTCATAAGGGAAATATTGGACAATCAAATTAATGACTGCCCAGGCTTCAGGATGTCTTTTTACACTATATAAAGGAGGAAATTTACATTGGAAACGTTTGGTTTAGGTGTTATAAAAGTTTGGTTTTTTAGTGCTGAAAATGCATTTTCATCTCGCGCTGTACACATTTGCAATGAGAGGCATTATCTCATAAGGGAAATACTGGACAATCAAATTAATGACTTCCCAGGCTTCAGGATGCCTTTTTACACTCTATAAATGTGGAAATTTACATTGGAAACGTTTGGTTTAGCTGTTAATGAAGTTTCGTTTTTTTTAGTGCTGAAAATTCATTGTCTGCTGGCGCTGTACACTTTTTCTAAGTGTTGCAATATCTCATGAAGGAAATACTGGACAATCAAATTAATGACTTTCCAGGCTTCAGGATGCCTTTCTACACTATATAAAGGTGGAAATTTACATTGGAAACGTTTGGTTTAGCTGTTATAAAAGTTTGGTTTTTTAGTGCTGTAAATGCATTTTCAGCTCGCGCTGTACACATTTGCTATGAGAGGTATTATCTCATAAGGGAAATATTGGACAATCAAATTAATGACTGCCCAGGCTTCAGGATGTCTTTTTACACTATATAAAGGTGGAAATTTACATTGGAAACGTTTAGTTTAGCTGTTAATGAAGTTTCGTTTTTTTCGTGCTGGAAATTCATTGTCTGCTGGCGCTGTACACTTTTTCTAAGTGTTGCAATATCTCATGAAGGAAATACTGGACAATCAAATTAAAGACTTTCCAGGCTTCAGGATGCCTTTTTACACTATATAAAGGTGGAAATTTACATTGGAAACGTTTGGTTTAGCTGTTATAAAAGTTTGGTTTTTTAGTGCTGTAAATGCATTTTCAGCTCGCGCTGTACACATTTGCTATGAGAGGCATTATCTCATAAGGGAAATATTGGACAATCAAATTAATGACTGCCCAGGCTTCAGGATGTCTTTTTACACTATATAAAGGTGGAAATTTACATTGGAAACATTTAGTTTAGCTGTTAATGAAGTTTCGTTTTTTTAGTGCTGAAAATTCATTGTCTGCTGGCGCTGTACACTTTTTCTAAGTGTTGCAATATCTCATGAAGGAAATACTGGACAATCAAATTAATGACTTTCCAGGCTTCAGGATGCCTTTCTACACTATATAAAGGTGGAAATTTACATTGGAAACGTTTGGTTTAGCTGTTATAAAAGTTTGTTTTTTTAGTGCTGTAAATGCATTTTCAGCTCGCGCTGTACACATTTGCTATGAGAGGCATTATCTCATAAGGGAAATATTGGACAATCAAATTAATGACTGCCCAGGCTTCAGGATGTCTTTTTACACTATATAAAGGTGGAAATTTACATTGGAAACGTTTGGTTTAGCTGTTATAAAAGTTTGGTTTTTTAGTGCTGTAAATGCATTTTCAGCTCGCGCTGTACACATTTGCTATGAGAGGCATTATCTCATAAGGGAAATATTGGACAATCAAATTAATGGCTGCCCGGGCTTCAGGATGTCTTTTTACACTATATAAAGGTGGAAATTTACATTGGAAACGTTTAGTTTAGCTGTTAATGAAGTTTCGTTTTTTTAGTGCTGAAAATTCATTGTCTGCTGGCGCTGTACACTTTTTCTAAATGTTGCAATATCTCATGAAGGAAATACTGGACAATCAAATTAATGACTTTCCAGGCTTCAGGATGCCTTTCTACACTATATAAAGGTGGAAATTTACATTGGAAACGTTTGGTTTAGCTGTTATAAAAGTTTGTTTTTTTAGTGCTGTAAATGCATTTTCAGCTCGCGCTGTACACATTTGCTATGAGAGGCATTATCTCATAAGGGAAATATTGGACAATCAAATTAATGACTGCCCAGGCTTCAGGATGTCTTTTTACACTATATAAAGGAGGAAATTTACATTGGAAACGTTTGGTTTAGGTGTTATAAAAGTTTGGTTTTTTTAGTGCTGAAAATGCATTTTCATCTCGCGCTGTACACATTTGCAATGAGAGGCATTATCTCATAAGGGAAATACTGGACAATCAAATTAATGACTTCCCAGGCTTCAGGATGCCTTTTTACACTCTATAAATGTGGAAATTTACATTGGAAACGTTTGGTTTAGCTGTTAATGAAGTTTCGTTTTTTTTAGTGCTGAAAATTCATTGTCTGCTGGCGCTGTACACTTTTTCTAAGTGTTGCAATATCTCATGAAGGAAATACTGGACAATCAAATTAATGACTTTCCAGGCTTCAGGATGCCTTTCTACACTATATAAAGGTGGAAATTTACATTGGAAACGTTTGGTTTAGCTGTTATAAAAGTTTGGTTTTTTAGTGCTGTAAATGCATTTTCAGCTCGCGCTGTACACATTTGCTATGAGAGGCATTATCTCATAAGGGAAATATTGGACAATCAAATTAATGACTGCCCAGGCTTCAGGATGTCTTTTTACACTATATAAAGGTGGAAATTTACATTTGAAACGTTTGGTTTAGCTGTTATAAAAGTTTGGTTTTTTAGTGCTGAAAATGCATTTTCAGCTCGCGCTGTACACATTTGCTATGAGAGGCATTATCTCATAAGGGAAATATTGGACAATCAAATTAATGACTGCCCAGGCTTCAGGATGTCTTTTTACACTATATAAAGGTGGAAATTTACATTGGAAACGTTTGGTTTAGCTGTTATAAAAGTTTGGTTTTTTAGTGCTGTAAATGCATTTTCAGCTCGCGCTGTACACATTTGCTATGAGAGGCATTATCTCATAAGGGAAATATTGGACAATCAAATTAATGACTGCCCAGGCTTCAGGATGTCTTTTTACACTATATAAAGGTGGAAATTTACATTGGAAACGTTTGGTTTAGGTGTTATATAAGTTTGTTTTTTTAGTGCTGAAAATGCATTTTCAGCTCGCACTGTACACATTTGCTATGTGAGGCATTATCTCATAAGGGAAATACTGGACAATCAAATTAATGACTTTCCAGGCTTCAGGATGCCTTTCTACACTATATAAAGGTGGAAATTTACATTGGAAACGTTTGGTTTAGCTGTTATAAAAGTTTGGTTTTTTAGTGCTGTAAATGCATTTTCAGCTCGCACTGTACACATTTGCTATGTGAGGCATTATCTCATAAGGGAAATACTGGACAATCAAATTAATGACTTCCCAGGCTTCAGGATGCCTTTTTACACTCTATAAATGTGGAAATTTACATTGGAAACGTTTGGTTTAGCTGTTAATGAAGTTTCGTTTTTTTAGTGCTGAAAATTCATTGTCTGCTGGCGCTGTACACTTTTTCTAAGTGTTGCAATATCTCATGAAGGAAATACTGGACAATCAAATTAATGACTTTCCAGGCTTCAGGATGCCTTTCTACACTATATAAAGGTGGAAATTTACATTGGAAACGTTTGGTTTAGCTGTTATAAAAGTTTGGTTTTTTAGTGCTGTAAATGCATTTTCAGCTCGCGCTGTACACATTTGCTATGAGAGGCATTATCTCATAAGGGAAATATTGGACAATCAAATTAATGACTGCCCAGGCTTCAGGATGTCTTTTTACACTATATAAAGGTGGAAATTTACATTGGAAACGTTTGGTTTAGCTGTTATAAAAGTTTGTTTTTTTAGTGCTGTAAATGCATTTTCAGCTCGCGCTGTACACATTTGCTATGAGAGGCATTATCTCATAAGGGAAATATTGGACAATCAAATTAATGACTGCCCAGGCTTCAGGATGTCTTTTTACACTATATAAAGGTGGAAATTTACATTGGAAACGTTTAGTTTAGCTGTTAATGAAGTTTCGTTTTTTTAGTGCTGGAAATTCATTGTCTGCTGGCGCTGTACACTTTTTCTAAGTGTTGCAATATCTCATGAAGGAAATACTGGACAATCAAATTAATGACTTTCCAGGCTTCAGGATGCCTTTCTACACTATATAAAGGTGGAAATTTACATTGGAAACGTTTGGTTTAGCTGTTATAAAAGTTTGTTTTTTTAGTGCTGTAAATGCATTTTCAGCTCGCACTGTACACATTTGCTATGTGAGGCATTATCTCATAAGGGAAATACTGGACAATCAAATTAATGACTTCCCAGGCTTCAGGATGCCTTTTTACACTCTATAAATGTGGAAATTTACATTGGAAACGTTTGGTTTAGCTGTTAATGAAGTTTCGTTTTTTTAGTGCTGAAAATTCATTGTCTGCTGGCGCTGTACACTTTTTCTAAGTGTTGCAATATCTCATGAAGGAAATACTGGACAATCAAATTAATAACTTTCCAGGCTTCAGGATGCCTTTCTACACTATATAAAGGTGGAAATTTACATTGGAAACGTTTGGTTTAGCTGTTATAAAAGTTTGGTTTTTTAGTGCTGTAAATGCATTTTCAGCTCGCGCTGTACACATTTGCTATGAGAGGCATTATCTCATAAGGGAAATATTGGACAATCAAATTAATGACTTCCCAGGCTTCAGGATGTCTTTTTACACTATATAAAGGTGGAAATTTACATTGGAAACGTTTGGTTTAGCTGTTATAAAAGTTTGTTTTTTTAGTGCTGTAAATGCATTTTCAGCTCGCACTGTACACATTTGCTATGAGAGGCATTATCTCATAAGGGAAATATAGGACAATCAAATTAATGACTGCCCAGGCTTCAGGATGTCTTTTTACACTATATAAAGGTGGAAATTTACATTGGAAACGTTTGGTTTAGCTGTTATAAAAGTTTGTTTTTTTAGTGCTGTAAATGCATTTTCAGCTCGCACTGTACACATTTGCTATGAGAGGCATTATCTCATAAGGGAAATATTGGACAATCAAATTAATGACTGCCCAGGCTTCAGGATGTCTTTTTACACTATATAAAGGTGGAAATTTACATTTGAAACGTTTGGTTTAGCTGTTATAAAAGTTTGGTTTTTTAGTGCTGAAAATGCATTTTCAGCTCGCGCTGTACACATTTGCTATGAGAGGCATTATCTCATAAGGGAAATATTGGACAATCAAATTAATGACTGCCCAGGCTTCAGGATGTCTTTTTACACTATATAAAGGTGGAAATTTACATTGGAAACGTTTGGTTTAGCTGTTATAAAAGTTTGGTTTTTTAGTGCTGTAAATGCATTTTCAGCTCGCGCTGTACACATTTGCTATGAGAGGCATTATCTCATAAGGGAAATATTGGACAATCAAATTAATGACTGCCCAGGCTTCAGGATGTCTTTTTACACTATATAAAGGTGGAAATTTACATTGGAAACGTTTGGTTTAGGTGTTATATAAGTTTGTTTTTTTAGTGCTGAAAATGCATTTTCAGCTCGCACTGTACACATTTGCTATGTGAGGCATTATCTCATAAGGGAAATACTGGACAATCAAATTAATGACTTTCCAAGCTTCAGGATGCCTTTCTACACTATATAAAGGTGGAAATTTACATTGGAAACGTTTGGTTTAGCTGTTATAAAAGTTTGGTTTTTTAGTGCTGTAAATGCATTTTCAGCTCGCACTGTACACATTTGCTATGTGAGGCATTATCTCATAAGGGAAATACTGGACAATCAAATTAATGACTTCCCAGGCTTCAGGATGCCTTTTTACACTCTATAAATGTGGAAATTTACATTGGAAACGTTTGGTTTAGCTGTTAATGAAGTTTCGTTTTTTTAGTGCTGAAAATTCATTGTCTGCTGGCGCTGTACACTTTTTCTAAGTGTTGCAATATCTCATGAAGGAAATACTGGACAATCAAATTAATGACTTTCCAGGCTTCAGGATGCCTTTCTACACTATATAAAGGTGGAAATTTACATTGGAAACGTTTGGTTTAGCTGTTATAAAAGTTTGGTTTTTTAGTGCTGTAAATGCATTTTCAGCTCGCGCTGTACACATTTGCTATGAGAGGCATTATCTCATAAGGGAAATATTGGACAATCAAATTAATGACTGCCCAGGCTTCAGGATGTCTTTTTACACTATATAAAGGTGGAAATTTACATTGGAAACGTTTGGTTTAGCTGTTATAAAAGTTTGGTTTTTTAGTGCTGTAAATGCATTTTCAGCTCGCGCTGTACACATTTGCTATGAGAGGCATTATCTCATAAGGGAAATATTGGACAATCAAATTAATGACTGCCCAGGCTTCAGGATGTCTTTTTACACTATATAAAGGTGGAAATTTACATTGGAAACGTTTGGTTTAGGTGTTATATAAGTTTGTTTTTTTAGTGCTGAAAATGCATTTTCAGCTCGCACTGTACACATTTGCTATGTGAGGCATTATCTCATAAGGGAAATACTGGACAATCAAATTAATGACTTTCCAGGCTTCAGGATGCCTTTCTACACTATATAAAGGTGGAAATTTACATTGGAAACGTTTGGTTTAGCTGTTATAAAAGTTTGGTTTTTTAGTGCTGTAAATGCATTTTCAGCTCGCACTGTACACATTTGCTATGTGAGGCATTATCTCATAAGGGAAATACTGGACAATCAAATTAATGACTTCCCAGGCTTCAGGATGCCTTTTTACACTCTATAAATGTGGAAATTTACATTGGAAACGTTTGGTTTAGCTGTTAATGAAGTTTCGTTTTTTTAGTGCTGAAAATTCATTGTCTGCTGGCGCTGTACACTTTTTCTAAGTGTTGCAATATCTCATGAAGGAAATACTGGACAATCAAATTAATGACTTTCCAGGCTTCAGGATGCCTTTCTACACTATATAAAGGTGGAAATTTACATTGGAAACGTTTGGTTTAGCTGTTATAAAAGTTTGGTTTTTTAGTGCTGTAAATGCATTTTCAGCTCGCGCTGTACACATTTGCTATGAGAGGCATTATCACATAAGGGAAATATTGGACAATCAAATTAATGACTGCCCAGGCTTCAGGATGTCTTTTTACACTATATAAAGGTGGAAATTTACATTGGAAACGTTTGGTTTAGCTGTTATAAAAGTTTGTTTTTTTAGTGCTGTAAATGCATTTTCAGCTCGCACTGTACACATTTGCTAAGAGAGGCATTATCTCATAAGGGAAATATTGGACAATCAAATTAATGACTGCCCAGGCTTCAGGATGTCTTTTTACACTATATAAAGGTGGAAATTTACATTGGAAACGTTTGGTTTAGCTGTTATAAAAGTTTGTTTTTTTAGTGCTGTAAATGCATTTTCAGCTCGCACTGTACACATTTGCTATGAGAGGCATTATCTCATAAGGGAAATATTGGACAATCAAATTAATGACTGCCCAGGCTTCAGGATGTCTTTTTACACTATATAAAGGTGGAAATTTACATTTGAAACGTTTGGTTTAGCTGTTATAAAAGTTTGGTTTTTTAGTGCTGAAAATGCATTTTCAGCTCGCGCTGTACACATTTGCTATGTGAGGCATTATCTCATAAGGGAAATACTGGACAATCAAATTAATGACTTCCCAGGCTTCAGGATGCCTTTTTACACTCTATAAATGTGGAAATTTACATTGGAAACGTTTGGTTTAGCTGTTAATGAAGTTTCGTTTTTTTTAGTGCTGAAAATTCATTGTCTGCTGGCGCTGTACACTTTTTCTAAGTGTTGCAATATCTCATGAAGGAAATACTGGACAATCAAATTAATGACTTTCCAGGCTTCAGGATGCCTTTCTACACTATATAAAGGTGGAAATTTACATTGGAAACGTTTGGTTTAGCTGTTATAAAAGTTTGGTTTTTTAGTGCTGTAAATGCATTTTCAGCTCGCGCTGTACACATTTGCTATGAGAGGCATTATCTCATAAGGGAAATATTGGACAATCAAATTAATGACTGCCCAGGCTTCAGGATGTCTTTTTACACTATATAAAGGTGGAAATTTACATTGGAAACGTTTGGTTTAGCTGTTATAAAAGTTTGTTTTTTTAGTGCTGTAAATGCATTTTCAGCTCGCACTGTACACATTTGCTATGAGAGGCATTATCTCATAAGGGAAATATTGGACAATCAAATTAATGACTGCCCAGGCTTCAGGATGTCTTTTTACACTATATAAAGGTGGAAATTTACATTGGAAACGTTTGGTTTAGCTGTTATAAAAGTTTGGTTTTTTAGTGCTGAAAATGCATTTTCAGCTCGCACTGTACACATTTGCTATGTGAGGCATTATCTCATAAGGGAAATACTGGACAATCAAATTAATGACTTCCCAGGCTTCAGGATGCATTTTTACACTCTATAAATGTGGAAATTTACATTGGAAACGTTTGGTTTAGCTGTTATAAAAGTTTGTTTTTTTAGTGCTGTAAATGCATTTTCAGCTCGCACTGTACACATTTGCTATGTGAGGCATTATCTCATAAGGGAAATACTGGACAATCAAATTAATGACTTCCCAGGCTTCAGGATGCCTTTTTACACTCTATAAATGTGGAAATTTACATTGGAAACGTTTGGTTTAGCTGTTAATGAAGTTTCGTTTTTTTAGTGCTGAAAATTCATTGTCTGCTGGCGCTGTACACTTTTTCTAAGTGTTGCAATATCTCATGAAGGAAATACTGGACAATCAAATTAATAACTTTCCAGGCTTCAGGATGCCTTTCTACACTATATAAAGGTGGAAATTTACATTGGAAACGTTTGGTTTAGCTGTTATAAAAGTTTGGTTTTTTAGTGCTGTAAATGCATTTTCAGCTCGCGCTGTACACATTTGCTATGAGAGGCATTATCTCATAAGGGAAATATTGGACAATCAAATTAATGACTTCCCAGGCTTCAGGATGTCTTTTTACACTATATAAAGGTGGAAATTTACATTGGAAACGTTTGGTTTAGCTGTTATAAAAGTTTGTTTTTTTAGTGCTGTAAATGCATTTTCAGCTCGCACTGTACACATTTGCTATGAGAGGCATTATCTCATAAGGGAAATATAGGACAATCAAATTAATGACTGCCCAGGCTTCAGGATGTCTTTTTACACTATATAAAGGTGGAAATTTACATTGGAAACGTTTGGTTTAGCTGTTATAAAAGTTTGTTTTTTTAGTGCTGTAAATGCATTTTCAGCTCGCACTGTACACATTTGCTATGAGAGGCATTATCTCATAAGGGAAATATTGGACAATCAAATTAATGACTGCCCAGGCTTCAGGATGTCTTTTTACACTATATAAAGGTGGAAATTTACATTTGAAACGTTTGGTTTAGCTGTTATAAAAGTTTGGTTTTTTAGTGCTGAAAATGCATTTTCAGCTCGCGCTGTACACATTTGCTATGAGAGGCATTATCTCATAAGGGAAATATTGGACAATCAAATTAATGACTGCCCAGGCTTCAGGATGTCTTTTTACACTATATAAAGGTGGAAATTTACATTGGAAACCTTTGGTTTAGCTGTTATAAAAGTTTGGTTTTTTAGTGCTGTAAATGCATTTTCAGCTCGCGCTGTACACATTTGCGATGAGAGGCATTATCTCATAAGGGAAATATTGGACAATCAAATTAATGACTGCCCAGGCTTCAGGATGTCTTTTTACACTATATAAAGGTGGAAATTTACATTGGAAACGTTTGGTTTAGGTGTTATATAAGTTTGTTTTTTTAGTGCTGAAAATGCATTTTCAGCTCGCACTGTACACATTTGCTATGTGAGGCATTATCTCATAAGGGAAATACTGGACAATCAAATTAATGACTTTCCAGGCTTCAGGATGCCTTTCTACACTATATAAAGGTGGAAATTTACATTGGAAACGTTTGGTTTAGCTGTTATAAAAGTTTGGTTTTTTAGTGCTGTAAATGCATTTTCAGCTCGCACTGTACACATTTGCTATGTGAGGCATTATCTCATAAGGGAAATACTGGACAATCAAATTAATGACTTCCCAGGCTTCAGGATGCCTTTTTACACTCTATAAATGTGGAAATTTACATTGGAAACGTTTGGTTTAGCTGTTAATGAAGTTTCGTTTTTTTAGTGCTGAAAATTCATTGTCTGCTGGCGCTGTACACTTTTTCTAAGTGTTGCAATATCTCATGAAGGAAATACTGGACAATCAAATTAATGACTTTCCAGGCTTCAGGATGCCTTTCTACACTATATAAAGGTGGAAATTTACATTGGAAACGTTTGGTTTAGCTGTTATAAAAGTTTGGTTTTTTAGTGCTGTAAATGCATTTTCAGCTCGCGCTGTACACATTTGCTATGAGAGGCATTATCTCATAAGGGAAATATTGGACAATCAAATTAATGACTGCCCAGGCTTCAGGATGTCTTTTTACACTATATAAAGGTGGAAATTTACATTGGAAACGTTTGGTTTAGCTGTTATAAAAGTTTGTTTTTTTAGTGCTGTAAATGCATTTTCAGCTCGCACTGTACACATTTGCTAAGAGAGGCATTATCTCATAAGGGAAATATTGGACAATCAAATTAATGACTGCCCAGGCTTCAGGATGTCTTTTTACACTATATAAAGGTGGAAATTTACATTGGAAACGTTTGGTTTAGCTGTTATAAAAGTTTGTTTTTTTAGTGCTGTAAATGCATTTTCAGCTCGCACTGTACACATTTGCTATGAGAGGCATTATCTCATAAGGGAAATATTGGACAATCAAATTAATGACTGCCCAGGCTTCAGGATGTCTTTTTACACTATATAAAGGTGGAAATTTACATTTGAAACGTTTGGTTTAGCTGTTATAAAAGTTTGGTTTTTTAGTGCTGAAAATGCATTTTCAGCTCGCGCTGTACACATTTGCTATGAGAGGCATTATCTCATAAGGGAAATATTGGACAATCAAATTAATGACTGCCCAGGCTTCAGGATGTCTTTTTACACTATATAAAGGTGGAAATTTACATTGGAAACGTTTGGTTTAGGTGTTATATAAGTTTGTTTTTTTAGTGCTGAAAATGCATTTTCAGCTCGCACTGTACACATTTGCTATGTGAGGCATTATCTCATAAGGGAAATACTGGACAATCAAATTAATGACTTTCCAGGCTTCAGGATGCCTTTCTACACTATATAAAGGTGGAAATTTACATTGGAAACGTTTGGTTTAGCTGTTATAAAAGTTTGGTTTTTTAGTGCTGTAAATGCATTTTCAGCTCGCACTGTACACATTTGCTATGTGAGGCATTATCTCATAAGGGAAATACTGGACAATCAAATTAATGACTTCCCAGGCTTCAGGATGCCTTTTTACACTCTATAAATGTGGAAATTTACATTGGAAACGTTTGGTTTAGCTGTTAATGAAGTTTCGTTTTTTTAGTGCTGAAAATTCATTGTCTGCTGGCGCTGTACACTTTTTCTAAGTGTTGCAATATCTCATGAAGGAAATACTGGACAATCAAATTAATGACTTTCCAGGCTTCAGGATGCCTTTCTACACTATATAAAGGTGGAAATTTACATTGGAAACGTTTGGTTTAGCTGTTATAAAAGTTTGGTTTTTTAGTGCTGTAAATGCATTTTCAGCTCGCGCTGTACACATTTGCTATGAGAGGCATTATCTCATAAGGGAAATATTGGACAATCAAATTAATGACTGCCCAGGCTTCAGGATGTCTTTTTACACTATATAAAGGTGGAAATTTACATTGGAAACGTTTGGTTTAGCTGTTATAAAAGTTTGTTTTTTTAGTGCTGTAAATGCATTTTCAGCTCGCACTGTACACATTTGCTAAGAGAGGCATTATCTCATAAGGGAAATATTGGACAATCAAATTAATGACTGCCCAGGCTTCAGGATGTCTTTTTACACTATATAAAGGTGGAAATTTACATTGGAAACGTTTGGTTTAGCTGTTATAAAAGTTTGTTTTTTTAGTGCTGTAAATGCATTTTCAGCTCGCACTGTACACATTTGCTATGAGAGGCATTATCTCATAAGGGAAATATTGGACAATCAAATTAATGACTGCCCAGGCTTCAGGATGTCTTTTTACACTATATAAAGGTGGAAATTTACATTTGAAACGTTTGGTTTAGCTGTTATAAAAGTTTGGTTTTTTAGTGCTGAAAATGCATTTTCAGCTCGCGCTGTACACATTTGCTATGAGAGGCATTATCTCATAAGGGAAATATTGGACAATCAAATTAATGACTGCCCAGGCTTCAGGATGTCTTTTTACACTATATAAAGGTGGAAATTTACATTGGAAACGTTTGGTTTAGCTGTTATAAAAGTTTGGTTTTTTAGTGCTGTAAATGCATTTTCAGCTCGCGCTGTACACATTTGCTATGAGAGGCATTATCTCATAAGGGAAATATTGGACAATCAAATTAATGACTGCCCAGGCTTCAGGATGTCTTTTTACACTATATAAAGGTGGAAATTTACATTGGAAACGTTTGGTTTAGGTGTTATATAAGTTTATTTTTTTAGTGCTGAAAATGCATTTTCAGCTCGCACTGTACACATTTGCTATGTGAGGCATTATCTCATAAGGGAAATACTGGACAATCAAATTAATGACTTCCCAGGCTTCAGGATGCCTTTTTACACTATATAAAGGTGGAAATTTACATTGGAAACGTTTGGTTTAGCTGTTATAAAAGTTTGGTTTTTTTAGTGCTGAAAATTCATTGTCTGCTGGCGCTGTACACTTTTTCTAAGTGTTGCAATATCTCATGAAGGAAATACTGGACAATCAAATTAATGACTTTCCAGGCTCCAGGATGCCTTTCTACACTATATAAAGGTGGAAATTTACATTGGAAACGTTTGGTTTTAGCTGTTATAAAAGTTTGGTTTTTTAGTGCTGTAAATGCATTTTCAGCTCGCGCTGTACACATTTGCTATGAGAGGCATTATCTCATAAGGGAAATATTGGACAATCATATTAATGACTGCCCAGGCTTCAGGATGTCTTTTTACACTATATAAAGGTGGAAATTTACATTGGAAACGTTTAGTTTAGCTGTTAAGGAAGTATCGTTTTTTTAGTGCTGAAAATTCATTGTCTACTGGCGCTGTACACTTTTTCTAAGTGTTGCAATATCTCATGAAGGAAATACTGGACAATCAAATTAATGACTTTCCAGGCTTCAGGATGCCTTTCTACACTATATAAAGGTGGAAATTTACATTGGAAACGTTTGGTTTAGCTGTTATAAAAGTTTGGTTTTTTAGTGCTGTAAATGCATTTTCAGCTCGCGCTGTACACATTTGCTATGAGAGGCATTATCTCATAAGGGAAATATTGGACAATCAAATTAATGACTGCCCAGGCTTCAGGATGTCTTTTTACACTATATAAAGGTGGAAATTTACATTGGAAACGTTTGGTTTAGCTGTTATAAAAGTTTGGTTTTTTAGTGCTGAAAATGCATTTTCAGCTCGCACTGTACACATTTGCTATGTGAGGCATTATCTCATAAGGGAAATACTGGACAATCAAATTAATGACTTCCCAGGCTTCAGGATGCATTTTTACACTCTATAAATGTGGAAATTTACATTGGAAACGTTTGGTTTAGCTGTTATAAAAGTTTGTTTTTTTAGTGCTGTAAATGCATTTTCAGCTCGCGCTGTACACATTTGCTATGTGAGGCATTATCTCATAAGGGAAATACTGGACAATCAAATTAATGACTGCCCAGGCTTCAGGATGTCTTTTTACACTATATAAAGGTGGAAATTTACATTGGAAACGTTTGGTTTAGCTGTTATAAAAGTTTGGTTTTTTAGTGCTGAAAATGCATTTTCAGCTCGCACTGTACACATTTGCTATGTGAGGCATTATCTCATAAGGGAAATACTGGACAATCAAATTAATGACTTCCCAGGCTTCAGGATGCCTTTTTACACTCTATAAATGTGGAAATTTACATTGGAAACGTTTGGTTTAGCTGTTAATGAAGTTTCGTTTTTTTAGTGCTGAAAATTCATTGTCTGCTGGCGCTGTACACTTTTTCTAAGTGTTGCAATATCTCATGAAGGAAATACTGGACAATCAAATTAATGACTTTCCAGGCTTCAGGATGCCTTTCTACACTATATAAAGGTGGAAATTTACATTGGAAACGTTTGGTTTAGCTGTTATAAAAGTTTGTTTTTTTAGTGCTGTAAATGCATTTTCAGCTCGCGCTGTACACATTTGCTATGAGAGGCATTATCTCATAAGGGAAATATTGGACAATCAAATTAATGACTGCCCAGGCTTCAGGATGTCTTTTTACACTATATAAAGGTGGAAATTTACATTGGAAACGTTTAGTTTAGCTGTTAATGAAGTTTCGTTTTTTTAGTGCTGGAAATTCATTGTCTGCTGGCGCTGTACACTTTTTCTAAGTGTTGCAATATCTCATGAAGGAAATACTGGACAATCAAATTAATGACTTTCCAGGCTTCAGGATGCCTTTCTACACTATATAAAGGTGGAAATTTACATTGGAAACGTTTGGTTTAGCTGTTATAAAAGTTTGTTTTTTTAGTGCTGTAAATGCATTTTCAGCTCGCGCTGTACACATTTGCTATGAGAGGCATTATCTCATAAGGGAAATATTGGACAATCAAATTAATGACTGCCCAGGCTTCAGGATGTCTTTTTACACTATATAAAGGTGGAAATTTACATTGGAAACGTTTAGTTTAGCTGTTAATGAAGTTTCGGTTTTTTAGTGCTGAAAATTCATTGTCTGCTGGCGCTGTACACTTTTTCTAAGTGTTGCAATATCTCATGAAGGAAATACTGGACAATCAAATTAATCACTTTCCAGGCTTCAGGATGCCTTTCTACACTATATAAAGGTGGAAATTTACATTGGAAACGTTTGGTTTAGCTGTTATAAAAGTTTGGTTTTTTAGTGCTGTAAATGCATTTTCAGCTCGCGCTGTACACATTTGCTATGTGAGGCATTATATCATAAGGGAAATACTGGACAATCAAATTAATGACTTCCCAGGCTTCAGGATGCCTTTTTACACTCTATAAATGTGGAAATTTACATTGGAAACGTTTGGTTTAGCTGTTATAAAAGTTTGGTTTTTTAGTGCTGTAAATGCATTTTCAGCTCGCGCTGTACACATTTGCTATGAGAGGCATTATCTCATAAGGGAAATATTGGACAATCAAATTAATGACTGCCCAGGCTTCAGGATGTCTTTTTACACTATATAAAGGTGGAAATTTACATTGGAAACGTTTGGTTTAGCTGTTATAAAAGTTTGTTTTTTTAGTGCTGTAAATGCATTTTCAGCTCGCGCTGTACACATTTGCTATGAGAGGCATTATCTCATAAGGGAAATATTGGACAATCAAATTAATGACTGCCCAGGCTTCAGGATGTCTTTTTACACTATATAAAGGTGGAAATTTACATTGGAAACGTTTAGTTTAGCTGTTAATGAAGTTTCGTTTTTTTAGTGCTGGAAATTCATTGTCTGCTGGCGCTGTACACTTTTTCTAAGTGTTGCAATATCTCATGAAGGAAATACTGGACAATCAAATTAATGACTTTCCAGGCTTCAGGATGCCTTTCTACACTATATAAAGGTGGAAATTTACATTGGAAACGTTTGGTTTAGCTGTTATAAAAGTTTGGTTTTTTAGTGCTGTAAATGCATTTTCAGCTCGCGCTGTACACATTTGCTATGAGAGGCATTATCTCATAAGGGAAATATTGGACAATCAAATTAATGACTGCCCAGGCTTCAGGATGTCTTTTTACACTATATAAAGGTGGAAATTTACATTGGAAACGTTTGGTTTAGCTGTTATAAAAGTTTGTTTTTTTAGTGCTGTAAATGCATTTTCAGCTCGCGCTGTACACATTTGCTATGAGAGGCATTATCTCATAAGGGAAATATTGGACAATCAAATTAATGACTGCCCAGGCTTCAGGATGTCTTTTTACACTATATAAAGGTGGAAATTTACATTGGAAACGTTTAGTTTAGCTGTTAATGAAGTTTCGTTTTTTTAGTGCTGGAAATTCATTGTCTGCTGGCGCTGTACACTTTTTCTAAGTGTTGCAATATCTCATGAAGGAAATACTGGACAATCAAATTAATGACTTTCCAGGCTTCAGGATGCCTTTCTACACTATATAAAGGTGGAAATTTACATTGGAAACGTTTGGTTTAGCTGTTATAAAAGTTTGGTTTTTTAGTGCTGTAAATGCATTTTCAGCTCGCGCTGTACACATTTGCTATGAGAGGCATTATCTCATAAGGGAAATATTGGACAATCAAATTAATGACTGCCCAGGCTTCAGGATGTCTTTTTACACTATATAAAGGTGGAAATTTACATTGGAAACGTTTGGTTTAGCTGTTATAAATGTTTGGTTTTTTAGTGCTGAAAATGCATTTTCAGCTCGCACTGTACACATTTGCTATGTGAGGCATTATCTCATAAGGGAAATACTGGACAATCAAATTAATGACTTCCCAGGCTTCAGGATGCATTTTTACACTCTATAAATGTGGAAATTTACATTGGAAACGTTTGGTTTAGCTGTTATAAAAGTTTGTTTTTTTAGTGCTGTAAATGCATTTTCAGCTCGCGCTGTACACATTTGCTATGTGAGGCATTATCTCATAAGGGAAATACTGGACAATCAAATTAATGACTGCCCAGGCTTCAGGATGTCTTTTTACACTATATAAAGGTGGAAATTTACATTGGAAACGTTTGGTTTAGCTGTTATAAAAGTTTGGTTTTTTAGTGCTGAAAATGCATTTTCAGCTCGCACTGTACACATTTGCTATGTGAGGCATTATCTCATAAGGGAAATACTGGACAATCAAATTAATGACTTCCCAGGCTTCAGGATGCCTTTTTACACTCTATAAATGTGGAAATTTACATTGGAAACGTTTGGTTTAGCTGTTAATGAAGTTTCGTTTTTTTAGTGCTGAAAATTCATTGTCTGCTGGCGCTGTACACTTTTTCTAAGTGTTGCAATATCTCATGAAGGAAATACTGGACAATCAAATTAATGACTTTCCAGGCTTCAGGATGCCTTTCTACACTATATAAAGGTGGAAATTTACATTGGAAACGTTTGGTTTAGCTGTTATAAAAGTTTGGTTTTTTAGTGCTGTAAATGCATTTTCAGCTCGCGCTGTACACATTTGCTATGAGAGGCATTATCTCATAAGGGAAATATTGGACAATCAAATTAATGACTGCCCAGGCTTCAGGATGTCTTTTTACACTATATAAAGGTGGAAATTTACATTGGAAACGTTTAGTTTAGCTGTTAATGAAGTTTCGTTTTTTTAGTGCTGGAAATTCATTGTCTGCTGGCGCTGTACACTTTTTCTAAGTGTTGCAATATCTCATGAAGGAAATACTGGACAATCAAATTAATGACTTTCCAGGCTTCAGGATGCCTTTTTACACTATATAAAGGTGGAAATTTACATTGGAAACGTTTGGTTTAGCTGTTATAAAAGTTTGGTTTTTTAGTGCTGTAAATGCATTCTCAGCTCGCGCTGTACACATTTGCTATGAGAGGCATTATCTCATAAGGGAAATATTGGACAATCAAATTAATGACTGCCCAGGCTTCAGGATGTCTTTTTACACTATATAAAGGTGGAAATTTACATTGGAAACATTTAGTTTAGCTGTTAATGAAGTTTCGTTTTTTTAGTGCTGAAAATTCATTGTCTGCTGGCGCTGTACACTTTTTCTAAGTGTTGCAATATCTCATGAAGGAAATACTGGACAATCAAATTAATGACTTTCCAGGCTTCAGGATGCCTTTCTACACTATATAAAGGTGGAAATTTACATTGGAAACGTTTGGTTTAGCTGTTATAAAAGTTTGTTTTTTTAGTGCTGTAAATGCATTTTCAGCTCGCGCTGTACACATTTGCTATGAGAGGCATTATCTCATAAGGGAAATATTGGACAATCAAATTAATGACTGCCCAGGCTTCAGGATGTCTTTTTACACTATATAAAGGTGGAAATTTACATTGGAAACGTTTGGTTTAGCTGTTATAAAAGTTTGGTTTTTTAGTGCTGTAAATGCATTTTCAGCTCGCGCTGTACACATTTGCTATGAGAGGCATTATCTCATAAGGGAAATATTGGACAATCAAATTAATGACTTCCCAGGCTTCAGGATGCATTTTTACACTCTATAAATGTGGAAATTTACATTGGAAACGTTTGGTTTAGCTGTTATAAAAGTTTGTTTTTTTAGTGCTGTAAATGCATTTTCAGCTCGCGCTGTACACATTTGCTATGTGAGGCATTATCTCATAAGGGAAATACTGGACAATCAAATTAATGACTGCCCAGGCTTCAGGATGTCTTTTTACACTATATAAAGGTGGAAATTTACATTGGAAACGTTTGGTTTAGCTGTTATAAAAGTTTGGTTTTTTAGTGCTGAAAATGCATTTTCAGCTCGCACTGTACACATTTGCTATGTGAGGCATTATCTCATAAGGGAAATACTGGACAATCAAATTAATGACTTCCCAGGCTTCAGGATGCCTTTTTACACTCTATAAATGTGGAAATTTACATTGGAAACGTTTGGTTTAGCTGTTAATGAAGTTTCGTTTTTTTAGTGCTGAAAATTCATTGTCTGCTGGCGCTGTACACTTTTTCTAAGTGTTGCAATATCTCATGAAGGAAATACTGGACAATCAAATTAATGACTTTCCAGGCTTCAGGATGCCTTTCTACACTATATAAAGGTGGAAATTTACATTGGAAACGTTTGGTTTAGCTGTTATAAAAGTTTGGTTTTTTAGTGCTGTAAATGCATTTTCAGCTCGCGCTGTACACATTTGCTATGAGAGGCATTATCTCATAAGGGAAATATTGGACAATCAAATTAATGACTGCCCAGGCTTCAGGATGTCTTTTTACACTATATAAAGGTGGAAATTTACATTGGAAACGTTTAGTTTAGCTGTTAATGAAGTTTCGTTTTTTTAGTGCTGGAAATTCATTGTCTGCTGGCGCTGTACACTTTTTCTAAGTGTTGCAATATCTCATGAAGGAAATACTGGACAATCAAATTAAAGACTTTCCAGGCTTCAGGATGCCTTTTTACACTATATAAAGGTGGAAATTTACATTGGAAACGTTTGGTTTAGCTGTTATAAAAGTTTGGTTTTTTAGTGCTGTAAATGCATTTTCAGCTCGCGCTGTACACATTTGCTATGAGAGGCATTATCTCATAAGGGAAATATTGGACAATCAAATTAATGACTGCCCAGGCTTCAGGATGTCTTTTTACACTATATAAAGGTGGAAATTTACATTGGAAACATTTAGTTTAGCTGTTAATGAAGTTTCGTTTTTTTAGTGCTGGAAATTCATTGTCTGCTGGCGCTGTACACTTTTTCTAAGTGTTGCAATATCTCATGAAGGAAATACTGGACAATCAAATTAATGACTTTCCAGGCTTCAGGATGCCTTTCTACACTATATAAAGGTGGAAATTTACATTGGAAACGTTTGGTTTAGCTGTTATAAAAGTTTGGTTTTTTAGTGCTGTAAATGCATTTTCAGCTCGCGCTGTACACATTTGCTATGAGAGGCATTATCTCATAAGGGAAATATTGGACAATCAAATTAATGACTGCCCAGGCTTCAGGATGTCTTTTTACACTATATAAAGGTGGAAATTTACATTGGAAACGTTTGGTTTAGCTGTTATAAAAGTTTGTTTTTTTAGTGCTGTAAATGCATTTTCAGCTCGCGCTGTACACATTTGCTATGAGAGGCATTATCTCATAAGGGAAATATTGGACAATCAAATTAATGACTGCCCAGGCTTCAGGATGTCTTTTTACACTATATAAAGGTGGAAATTTACATTGGAAACGTTTAGTTTAGCTGTTAATGAAGTTTCGTTTTTTTAGTGCTGGAAATTCATTGTCTGCTGGCGCTGTACACTTTTTCTAAGTGTTGCAATATCTCATGAAGGAAATACTGGACAATCAAATTAATGACTTTCCAGGCTTCAGGATGCCTTTCTACACTATATAAAGGTGGAAATTTACATTGGAAACGTTTGGTTTAGCTGTTATAAAAGTTTGGTTTTTTAGTGCTGTAAATGCATTTTCAGCTCGCGCTGTACACATTTGCTATGAGAGGCATTATCTCATAAGGGAAATATTGGACAATCAAATTAATGACTGCCCAGGCTTCAGGATGTCTTTTTACACTATATAAAGGTGGAAATTTACATTGGAAACGTTTGGTTTAGCTGTTATAAATGTTTGGTTTTTTAGTGCTGAAAATGCATTTTCAGCTCGCACTGTACACATTTGCTATGTGAGGCATTATCTCATAAGGGAAATACTGGACAATCAAATTAATGACTTCCCAGGCTTCAGGATGCATTTTTACACTCTATAAATGTGGAAATTTACATTGGAAACGTTTGGTTTAGCTGTTATAAAAGTTTGTTTTTTTAGTGCTGTAAATGCATTTTCAGCTCGCGCTGTACACATTTGCTATGTGAGGCATTATCTCATAAGGGAAATACTGGACAATCAAATTAATGACTGCCCAGGCTTCAGGATGTCTTTTTACACTATATAAAGGTGGAAATTTACATTGGAAACGTTTGGTTTAGCTGTTATAAAAGTTTGGTTTTTTAGTGCTGAAAATGCATTTTCAGCTCGCACTTTACACATTTGCTATGTGAGGCATTATCTCATAAGGGAAATACTGGACAATCAAATTAATGACTTCCCAGGCTTCAGGATGCCTTTTTACACTCTATAAATGTGGAAATTTACATTGGAAACGTTTGGTTTAGCTGTTAATGAAGTTTCGTTTTTTTAGTGCTGAAAATTCATTGTCTGCTGGCGCTGTACACTTTTTCTAAGTGTTGCAATATCTCATGAAGGAAATACTGGACAATCAAATTAATGACTTTCCAGGCTTCAGGATGCCTTTCTACACTATATAAAGGTGGAAATTTACATTGGAAACGTTTGGTTTAGCTGTTATAAAAGTTTGGTTTTTTAGTGCTGTAAATGCATTTTCAGCTCGCGCTGTACACATTTGCTATGAGAGGCATTATCTCATAAGGGAAATATTGGACAATCAAATTAATGACTGCCCAGGCTTCAGGATGTCTTTTTACACTATATAAAGGTGGAAATTTACATTGGAAACGTTTAGTTTAGCTGTTAATGAAGTTTCGTTTTTTTAGTGCTGGAAATTCATTGTCTGCTGGCGCTGTACACTTTTTCTAAGTTTTGCAATATCTCATGAAGGAAATACTGGACAATCAAATTAAAGACTTTCCAGGCTTCAGGATGCCTTTTTACACTATATAAAGGTGGAAATTTACATTGGAAACGTTTGGTTTAGCTGTTATAAAAGTTTGGTTTTTTAGTGCTGTAAATGCATTTTCAGCTCGCGCTGTACACATTTGCTATGAGAGGCATTATCTCATAAGGGAAATATTGGACAATCAAATTAATGACTGCCCAGGCTTCAGGATGTCTTTTTACACTATATAAAGGTGGAAATTTACATTGGAAACATTTAGTTTAGCTGTTAATGAAGTTTCGTTTTTTTAGTGCTGAAAATTCATTGTCTGCTGGCGCTGTACACTTTTTCTAAGTGTTGCAATATCTCATGAAGGAAATACTGGACAATCAAATTAATGACTTTCCAGGCTTCAGGATGCCTTTCTACACTATATAAAGGTGGAAATTTACATTGGAAACGTTTGGTTTAGCTGTTATAAAAGTTTGTTTTTTTAGTGCTGTAAATGCATTTTCAGCTCGCGCTGTACACATTTGCTATGAGAGGCATTATCTCATAAGGGAAATATTGGACAATCAAATTAATGACTGCCCAGGCTTCAGGATGTCTTTTTACACTATATAAAGGTGGAAATTTACATTGGAAACGTTTGGTTTAGCTGTTATAAAAGTTTGGTTTTTTAGTGCTGTAAATGCATTTTCAGCTCGCGCTGTACACATTTGCTATGAGAGGCATTATCTCATAAGGGAAATATTGGACAATCAAATTAATGACTGCCCAGGCTTCAGGATGTCTTTTTACACTATATAAAGGTGGAAATTTACATTGGAAACGTTTGGTTTAGCTGTTATAAAAGTTTGGTTTTTTAGTGCTGAAAATGCATTTTCAGCTCGCACTGTACACATTTGCTATGTGAGGCATTATCTCATAAGGGAAATACTGGACAATCAAATTAATGACTTCCCAGGCTTCAGGATGCATTTTTACACTCTATAAATGTGGAAATTTACATTGGAAACGTTTGGTTTAGCTGTTATAAAAGTTTGTTTTTTTAGTGCTGTAAATGCATTTTCAGCTCGCGCTGTACACATTTGCTATGTGAGGCATTATCTCATAAGGGAAATACTGGACAATCAAATTAATGACTGCCCAGGCTTCAGGATGTCTTTTTACACTATATAAAGGTGGAAATTTACATTGGAAACGTTTGGTTTAGCTGTTATAAAAGTTTGGTTTTTTAGTGCTGAAAATGCATTTTCAGCTCGCACTGTACACATTTGCTATGTGAGGCATTATCTCATAAGGGAAATACTGGACAATCAAATTAATGACTTCCCAGGCTTCAGGATGCCTTTTTACACTCTATAAATGTGGAAATTTACATTGGAAACGTTTGGTTTAGCTGTTAATGAAGTTTCGTTTTTTTAGTGCTGAAAATTCATTGTCTGCTGGCGCTGTACACTTTTTCTAAGTGTTGCAATATCTCATGAAGGAAATACTGGACAATCAAATTAATGACTTTCCAGGCTTCAGGATGCCTTTCTACACTATATAAAGGTGGAAATTTACATTGGAAACGTTTGGTTTAGCTGTTATAAAAGTTTGGTTTTTTAGTGCTGTAAATGCATTTTCAGCTCGCGCTGTACACATTTGCTATGAGAGGCATTATCTCATAAGGGAAATATTGGACAATCAAATTAATGACTGCCCAGGCTTCAGGATGTCTTTTTACACTATATAAAGGTGGAAATTTACATTGGAAACGTTTAGTTTAGCTGTTAATGAAGTTTCGTTTTTTTAGTGCTGGAAATTCATTGTCTGCTGGCGCTGTACACTTTTTCTAAGTGTTGCAATATCTCATGAAGGAAATACTGGACAATCAAATTAATGACTTTCCAGGCTTCAGGATGCCTTTTTACACTATATAAAGGTGGAAATTTACATTGGAAACGTTTGGTTTAGCTGTTATAAAAGTTTGGTTTTTTAGTGCTGTAAATGCATTTTCAGCTCGCGCTGTACACATTTGCTATGAGAGGCATTATCTCATAAGGGAAATATTGGACAATCAAATTAATGACTGCCCAGGCTTCAGGATGTCTTTTTACACTATATAAAGGTGGAAATTTACATTGGAAACATTTAGTTTAGCTGTTAATGAAGTTTCGTTTTTTTAGTGCTGAAAATTCATTGTCTGCTGGCGCTGTACACTTTTTCTAAGTGTTGCAATATCTCATGAAGGAAATACTGGACAATCAAATTAATGACTTTCCAGGCTTCAGGATGCCTTTCTACACTATATAAAGGTGGAAATTTACATTGGAAACGTTTGGTTTAGCTGTTATAAAAGTTTGTTTTTTTAGTGCTGTAAATGCATTTTCAGCTCGCGCTGTACACATTTGCTATGAGAGGCATTATCTCATAAGGGAAATATTGGACAATCAAATTAATGACTGCCCAGGCTTCAGGATGTCTTTTTACACTATATAAAGGTGGAAATTTACATTGGAAACGTTTGGTTTAGCTGTTATAAAAGTTTGGTTTTTTAGTGCTGTAAATGCATTTTCAGCTCGCGCTGTACACATTTGCTATGAGAGGCATTATCTCATAAGGGAAATATTGGACAATCAAATTAATGACTGCCCAGGCTTCAGGATGTCTTTTTACACTATATAAAGGTGGAAATTTACATTGGAAACGTTTGGTTTAGCTGTTATAAAAGTTTGGTTTTTTAGTGCTGAAAATGCATTTTCAGCTCGCACTGTACACATTTGCTATGTGAGGCATTATCTCATAAGGGAAATACTGGACAATCAAATTAATGACTTCCCAGGCTTCAGGATGCATTTTTACACTCTATAAATGTGGAAATTTACATTGGAAACGTTTGGTTTAGCTGTTATAAAAGTTTGTTTTTTTAGTGCTGTAAATGCATTTTCAGCTCGCGCTGTACACATTTGCTATGTGAGGCATTATCTCATAAGGGAAATACTGGACAATCAAATTAATGACTGCCCAGGCTTCAGGATGTCTTTTTACACTATATAAAGGTGGAAATTTACATTGGAAACGTTTGGTTTAGCTGTTATAAAAGTTTGGTTTTTTAGTGCTGAAAATGCATTTTCAGCTCGCACTGTACACATTTGCTATGTGAGGCATTATCTCATAAGGGAAATACTGGACAATCAAATTAATGACTTCCCAGGCTTCAGGATGCCTTTTTACACTCTATAAATGTGGAAATTTACATTGGAAACGTTTGGTTTAGCTGTTAATGAAGTTTCGTTTTTTTAGTGCTGAAAATTCATTGTCTGCTGGCGCTGTACACTTTTTCTAAGTGTTGCAATATCTCATGAAGGAAATACTGGACAATCAAATTAATGACTTTCCAGGCTTCAGGATGCCTTTCTACACTATATAAAGGTGGAAATTTACATTGGAAACGTTTGGTTTAGCTGTTATAAAAGTTTGGTTTTTTAGTGCTGTAAATGCATTTTCAGCTCGCGCTGTACACATTTGCTATGAGAGGCATTATCTCATAAGGGAAATATTGGACAATCAAATTAATGACTGCCCAGGCTTCAGGATGTCTTTTTACACTATATAAAGGTGGAAATTTACATTGGAAACGTTTAGTTTAGCTGTTAATGAAGTTTCGTTTTTTTAGTGCTGGAAATTCATTGTCTGCTGGCGCTGTACACTTTTTCTAAGTGTTGCAATATCTCATGAAGGAAATACTGGACAATCAAATTAAAGACTTTCCAGGCTTCAGGATGCCTTTTTACACTATATAAAGGTGGAAATTTACATTGGAAACGTTTGGTTTAGCTGTTATAAAAGTTTGGTTTTTTAGTGCTGTAAATGCATTTTCAGCTCGCGCTGTACACATTTGCTATGAGAGGCATTATCTCATAAGGGAAATATTGGACAATCAAATTAATGACTGCCCAGGCTTCAGGATGTCTTTTTACACTATATAAAGGTGGAAATTTACATTGGAAACATTTAGTTTAGCTGTTAATGAAGTTTCGTTTTTTTAGTGCTGGAAATTCATTGTCTGCTGGCGCTGTACACTTTTTCTAAGTGTTGCAATATCTCATGAAGGAAATACTGGACAATCAAATTAATGACTTTCCAGGCTTCAGGATGCCTTTCTACACTATATAAAGGTGGAAATTTACATTGGAAACGTTTGGTTTAGCTGTTATAAAAGTTTGGTTTTTTAGTGCTGTAAATGCATTTTCAGCTCGCGCTGTACACATTTGCTATGAAAGGCATTATCTCATAAGGGAAATATTGGACAATCAAATTAATGACTGCCCAGGCTTCAGGATGTCTTTTTACACTATATAAAGGTGGAAATTTACATTGGAAACGTTTGGTTTAGCTGTTATAAAAGTTTGTTTTTTTAGTGCTGTAAATGCATTTTCAGCTCGCGCTGTACACATTTGCTATGAGAGGCATTATCTCATAAGGGAAATATTGGACAATCAAATTAATGACTGCCCAGGCTTCAGGATGTCTTTTTACACTATATAAAGGTGGAAATTTACATTGGAAACGTTTAGTTTAGCTGTTAATGAAGTTTCGTTTTTTTAGTGCTGGAAATTCATTGTCTGCTGGCGCTGTACACTTTTTCTAAGTGTTGCAATATCTCATGAAGGAAATACTGGACAATCAAATTAATGACTTTCCAGGCTTCAGGATGCCTTTCTACACTATATAAAGGTGGAAATTTACATTGGAAACGTTTGGTTTAGCTGTTATAAAAGTTTGGTTTTTTAGTGCTGTAAATGCATTTTCAGCTCGCGCTGTACACATTTGCTATGAGAGGCATTATCTCATAAGGGAAATATTGGACAATCAAATTAATGACTGCCCAGGCTTCAGGATGTCTTTTTACACTATATAAAGGTGGAAATTTACATTGGAAACGTTTGGTTTAGCTGTTATAAATGTTTGGTTTTTTAGTGCTGAAAATGCATTTTCAGCTCGCACTGTACACATTTGCTATGTGAGGCATTATCTCATAAGGGAAATACTGGACAATCAAATTAATGACTTCCCAGGCTTCAGGATGCATTTTTACACTCTATAAATGTGGAAATTTACATTGGAAACGTTT
The DNA here is from genome assembly GCF_059441095.1 of Idiotropiscis lumnitzeri. Lineage (NCBI taxonomy): Eukaryota > Metazoa > Chordata > Actinopteri > Syngnathiformes > Syngnathidae > Idiotropiscis > Idiotropiscis lumnitzeri. The sequence goes on along the minus strand of NW_028283742.1, from coordinate 241,023 downwards.
GGTTTAGCTGTTATAAAAGTTTGTTTTTTTAGTGCTGTAAATGCATTTTCAGCTCGCGCTGTACACATTTGCTTATGTGAGGCATTATCTCATAAGGGAAATACTGGACAATCAAATTAATGACTGCCCAGGCTTCAGGATGTCTTTTTACACTATATAAAGGTGTAAATTTACATTGGAAACGTTTGGTTTAGCTGTTATAAAAGTTTGGTTTTTTAGTGCTGAAAATGCATTTTCAGCTCGCACTTTACACATTTGCTATGTGAGGCATTATCTCATAAGGGAAATACTGGACAATCAAATTAATGACTTCCCAGGCTTCAGGATGCCTTTTTACACTCTATAAATGTGGAAATTTACATTGGAAACGTTTGGTTTAGCTGTTAATGAAGTTTCGTTTTTTTAGTGCTGAAAATTCATTGTCTGCTGGCGCTGTACACTTTTTCTAAGTGTTGCAATATCTCATGAAGGAAATACTGGACAATCAAATTAATGACTTTCCAGGCTTCAGGATGCCTTTCTACACTATATAAAGGTGGAAATTTACATTGGAAACGTTTGGTTTAGCTGTTATAAAAGTTTGGTTTTTTAGTGCTGTAAATGCATTTTCAGCTCGCGCTGTACACATTTGCTATGAGAGGCATTATCTCATAAGGGAAATATTGGACAATCAAATTAATGACTGCCCAGGCTTCAGGATGTCTTTTTACACTATATAAAGGTGGAAATTTACATTGGAAACGTTTAGTTTAGCTGTTAATGAAGTTTCGTTTTTTTAGTGCTGGAAATTCATTGTCTGCTGGCGCTGTACACTTTTTCTAAGTTTTGCAATATCTCATGAAGGAAATACTGGACAATCAAATTAAAGACTTTCCAGGCTTCAGGATGCCTTTTTACACTATATAAAGGTGGAAATTTACATTGGAAACGTTTGGTTTAGCTGTTATAAAAGTTTGGTTTTTTAGTGCTGTAAATGCATTTTCAGCTCGCGCTGTACACATTTTCTATGAGAGGCATTATCTCATAAGGGAAATATTGGACAATCAAATTAATGACTGCCCAGGCTTCAGGATGTCTTTTTACACTATATAAAGGTGGAAATTTACATTGGAAACATTTAGTTTAGCTGTTAATGAAGTTTCGTTTTTTTAGTGCTGAAAATTCATTGTCTGCTGGCGCTGTACACTTTTTCTAAGTGTTGCAATATCTCATGAAGGAAATACTGGACAATCAAATTAATGACTTTCCAGGCTTCAGGATGCCTTTCTACACTATATAAAGGTGGAAATTTACATTGGAAACGTTTGGTTTAGCTGTTATAAAAGTTTGTTTTTTTAGTGCTGTAAATGCATTTTCAGCTCGCGCTGTACACATTTGCTATGAGAGGCATTATCTCATAAGGGAAATATTGGACAATCAAATTAATGACTGCCCAGGCTTCAGGATGTCTTTTTACACTATATAAAGGTGGAAATTTACATTGGAAACGTTTGGTTTAGCTGTTATAAAAGTTTGGTTTTTTAGTGCTGTAAATGCATTTTCAGCTCGCGCTGTACACATTTGCTATGAGAGGCATTATCTCATAAGGGAAATATTGGACAATCAAATTAATGACTGCCCAGGCTTCAGGATGTCTTTTTACACTATATAAAGGTGGAAATTTACATTGGAAACGTTTGGTTTAGCTGTTATAAAAGTTTGGTTTTTTAGTGCTGAAAATGCATTTTCAGCTCGCACTGTACACATTTGCTATGTGAGGCATTATCTCATAAGGGAAATACTGGACAATCAAATTAATGACTTCCCAGGCTTCAGGATGCATTTTTACACTCTATAAATGTGGAAATTTACATTGGAAACGTTTGGTTTAGCTGTTATAAAAGTTTGTTTTTTTAGTGCTGTAAATGCATTTTCAGCTCGCGCTGTACACATTTGCTATGTGAGGCATTATCTCATAAGGGAAATACTGGACAATCAAATTAATGACTGCCCAGGCTTCAGGATGTCTTTTTACACTATATAAAGGTGGAAATTTACATTGGAAACGTTTGGTTTAGCTGTTATAAAAGTTTGGTTTTTTAGTGCTGAAAATGCATTTTCAGCTCGCACTGTACACATTTGCTATGTGAGGCATTATCTCATAAGGGAAATACTGGACAATCAAATTAATGACTTCCCAGGCTTCAGGATGCCTTTTTACACTCTATAAATGTGGAAATTTACATTGGAAACGTTTGGTTTAGCTGTTAATGAAGTTTCGTTTTTTTAGTGCTGAAAATTCATTGTCTGCTGGCGCTGTACACTTTTTCTAAGTGTTGCAATATCTCATGAAGGAAATACTGGACAATCAAATTAATGACTTTCCAGGCTTCAGGATGCCTTTCTACACTATATAAAGGTGGAAATTTACATTGGAAACGTTTGGTTTAGCTGTTATAAAAGTTTGGTTTTTTAGTGCTGTAAATGCATTTTCAGCTCGCGCTGTACACATTTGCTATGAGAGGCATTATCTCATAAGGGAAATATTGGACAATCAAATTAATGACTGCCCAGGCTTCAGGATGTCTTTTTACACTATATAAAGGTGGAAATTTACATTGGAAACGTTTAGTTTAGCTGTTAATGAAGTTTCGTTTTTTTAGTGCTGGAAATTCATTGTCTGCTGGCGCTGTACACTTTTTCTAAGTGTTGCAATATCTCATGAAGGAAATACTGGACAATCAAATTAAAGACTTTCCAGGCTTCAGGATGCCTTTTTACACTATATAAAGGTGGAAATTTACATTGGAAACGTTTGGTTTAGCTGTTATAAAAGTTTGGTTTTTTAGTGCTGTAAATGCATTTTCAGCTCGCGCTGTACACATTTGCTATGAGAGGCATTATCTCATAAGGGAAATATTGGACAATCAAATTAATGACTGCCCAGGCTTCAGGATGTCTTTTTACACTATATAAAGGTGGAAATTTACATTGGAAACATTTAGTTTAGCTGTTAATGAAGTTTCGTTTTTTTAGTGCTGAAAATTCATTGTCTGCTGGCGCTGTACACTTTTTCTAAGTGTTGCAATATCTCATGAAGGAAATACTGGACAATCAAATTAATGACTTTCCAGGCTTCAGGATGCCTTTCTACACTATATAAAGGTGGAAATTTACATTGGAAACGTTTGGTTTAGCTGTTATAAAAGTTTGTTTTTTTAGTGCTGTAAATGCATTTTCAGCTCGCGCTGTACACATTTGCTATGAGAGGCATTATCTCATAAGGGAAATATTGGACAATCAAATTAATGACTGCCCAGGCTTCAGGATGTCTTTTTACACTATATAAAGGAGGAAATTTACATTGGAAACGTTTGGTTTAGGTGTTATAAAAGTTTGGTTTTTTAGTGCTGAAAATGCATTTTCAGCTCGCGCTGTACACATTTGCAATGAGAGGCATTATCTCATAAGGGAAATATTGGACAATCAAATTAATGACTGCCCAGGCTTCAGGATGTCTTTTTACACTATATAAAGGTGGAAATTTACATTGGAAACGTTTGGTTTAGCTGTTATAAAAGTTTGTTTTTTTAGTGCTGTAAATGCATTTTCAGCTCGCACTGTACACATTTGCTATGAGAGGCATTATCTCATAAGGGAAATATTGGACAATCAAATTAATGACTGCCCAGGCTTCAGGATGTCTTTTTACACTATATAAAGGTGGAAATTTACATTGGAAACGTTTACTTTAGCTGTTAATGAAGTTTCGTTTATTTAGTGCTGAAAATTCATTGTCTGCTGGCGCTGTACACTTTTTCTAAGTGTTGCAATATCTCATGAAGGAAATACTGGACAATCAAATTAATGACTTTCCAGGCTTCAGGATGCCTTTCTACACTATATAAAGGTGGAAATTTACATTGGAAACGTTTGGTTTAGCTGTTATAAAAGTTTGTTTTTTTAGTGCTGTAAATGCATTTTCAGCTCGCACTGTACACATTTGCTATGTGAGGCATTATCTCATAAGGGAAATACTGGACAATCAAATTAATGACTTCCCAGGCTTCAGGATGCCTTTTTACACTCTATAAATGTGGAAATTTACATTGGAAACGTTTGGTTTAGCTGTTAATGAAGTTTCGTTTTTTTTAGTGCTGAAAATTCATTGTCTGCTGGCGCTGTACACTTTTTCTAAGTGTTGCAATATCTCATGAAGGAAATACTGGACAATCAAATTAATGACTTTCCAGGCTTCAGGATGCCTTTCTACACTATATAAAGGTGGAAATTTACATTGGAAACGTTTGGTTTAGCTGTTATAAAAGTTTGGTTTTTTAGTGCTGTAAATGCATTTTCAGCTCGCGCTGTACACATTTGCTATGAGAGGCATTATCTCATAAGGGAAATATTGGACAATCAAATTAATGACTGCCCAGGCTTCAGGATGTCTTTTTACACTATATAAAGGTGGAAATTTACATTGGAAACGTTTGGTTTAGCTGTTATAAAAGTTTGTTTTTTTAGTGCTGTAAATGCATTTTCAGCTCGCACTGTACACATTTGCTATGAGAGGCATTATCTCATAAGGGAAATATTGGACAATCAAATTAATGACTGCCCAGGCTTCAGGATGTCTTTTTACACTATATAAAGGTGGAAATTTACATTGGAAACGTTTACTTTAGCTGTTAATGAAGTTTCGTTTATTTAGTGCTGAAAATTCATTGTCTGCTGGCGCTGTACACTTTTTCTAAGTGTTGCAATATCTCATGAAGGAAATACTGGACAATCAAATTAATGACTTTCCAGGCTTCAGGATGCCTTTCTACACTATATAAAGGTGGAAATTTACATTGGAAACGTTTGGTTTAGCTGTTATAAAAGTTTGTTTTTTTAGTGCTGTAAATGCATTTTCAGCTCGCACTGTACACATTTGCTATGTGAGGCATTATCTCATAAGGGAAATACTGGACAATCAAATTAATGACTTCCCAGGCTTCAGGATGCCTTTTTACACTCTATAAATGTGGAAATTTACATTGGAAACGTTTGGTTTAGCTGTTAATGAAGTTTCGTTTTTTTAGTGCTGAAAATTCATTGTCTGCTGGCGCTGTACACTTTTTCTAAGTGTTGCAATATCTCATGAAGGAAATACTGGACAATCAAATTAATGACTTTCCAGGCTTCAGGATGCCTTTCTACACTATATAAAATACAGTGCATTTTCAGCTCGCACTGTACACATTTGCTATGAGAGGCATTATCTCATAAGGGAAATATTGGACAATCAAATTAATGACTGCCCAGGCTTCAGGATGTCTTTTTACACTATATAAAGGTGGAAATTTACATTTGAAACGTTTGGTTTAGCTGTTATAAAAGTTTGGTTTTTTAGTGCTGAAAATGCATTTTCAGCTCGCGCTGTACACATTTGCTATGAGAGGCATTATCTCATAAGGGAAATATTGGACAATCAAATTAATGACTGCCCAGGCTTCAGGATGTCTTTTTACACTATATAAAGGTGGAAATTTACATTGGAAACGTTTGGTTTAGCTGTTATAAAAGTTTGGTTTTTTAGTGCTGTAAATGCATTTTCAGCTCGCGCTGTACACATTTGCTATGAGAGGCATTATCTCATAAGGGAAATACTGGACAATCAAATTAATGACTTCCCAGGCTTCAGGATGCCTTTTTACACTATATAAAGGTGGAAATTTACATTGGAAACGTTTGGTTTAGCTGTTATAAAAGTTTGGTTTTTTTAGTGCTGAAAATTCATTGTCTGCTGGCGCTGTACACTTTTTCTAAGTGTTGCAATATCTCATGAAGGAAATACTGGACAATCAAATTAGTGACTTTCCAGGCTCCAGGATGCCTTTCTACACTATATAAAGGTGGAAATTTACATTGGAAACGTTTGGTTTAGCTGTTATAAAAGTTTGGTTTTTTAGTGTTGTAAATGCATTTTCAGCTCGCGCTGTACACATTTGCTATGTGAGGCATTATCTCATAAGGGAAATACTGGACAATCATATTAATGACTGCCCAGGCTTCAGGATGTCTTTTTACACTATATAAAGGTGGAAATTTACATTGGAAACGTTTAGTTTAGCTGTTAATGAAGTATCGTTTTTTTAGTGCTGAAAATTCATTGTCTACTGGCGCTGTACACTTTTTCTAAGTGTTGCAATATCTCATGAAGGAAATACTGGACAATCAAATTAATGACTTTCCAGGCTTCAGGATGCCTTTCTACACTATATAAAGGTGGAAATTTACATTGGAAACGTTTGGTTTAGCTGTTATAAAAGTTTGGTTTTTTAGTGCTGTAAATGCATTTTCAGCTCGCGCTGTACACATTTGCTATGAGAGGCATTATCTCATAAGGAAAATATTGGACAATCAAATTAATGACTGCCCAGGCTTCAGGATGTCTTTTTACACTATATAAAGGTGGAAATTTACATTGGAAACGTTTGGTTTAGCTGTTATAAAAGTTTGGTTTTTTAGTGCTGAAAATGCATTTTCAGCTCGCACTGTACACATTTGCTATGTGAGGCATTATCTCATAAGGGAAATACTGGACAATCAAATTAATGACTTCCCAGGCTTCAGGATGCATTTTTACACTCTATAAATGTGGAAATTTACATTGGAAACGTTTGGTTTAGCTGTTATAAAAGTTTGTTTTTTTAGTGCTGTAAATGCATTTTCAGCTCGCGCTGTACACATTTGCTATGTGAGGCATTATCTCATAAGGGAAATACTGGACAATCAAATTAATGACTGCCCAGGCTTCAGGATGTGTTTTTACACTATATAAAGGTGGAAATTTACATTGGAAACGTTTGGTTTAGCTGTTATAAAAGTTTGGTTTTTTAGTGCTGAAAATGCATTTTCAGCTCGCACTGTACACATTTGCTATGTGAGGCATTATCTCATAAGGGAAATACTGGACAATCAAATTAATGACTTCCCAGGCTTCAGGATGCCTTTTTACACTCTATAAATGTGGAAATTTACATTGGAAACGTTTGGTTTAGCTGTTAATGAAGTTTCGTTTTTTTAGTGCTGAAAATTCATTGTCTGCTGGCGCTGTACACTTTTTCTAAGTGTTGCAATATCTCATGAAGGAAATACTGGACAATCAAATTAATGACTTTCCAGGCTTCATGATGCCTTTCTACACTATATAAAGGTGGAAATTTACATTGGAAACGTTTGGTTTAGCTGTTATAAAAGTTTGTTTTTTTAGTGCTGTAAATGCATTTTCAGCTCGCGCTGTACACATTTGCTATGAGAGGCATTATCTCATAAGGGAAATATTGGACAATCAAATTAATGACTGCCCAGGCTTCAGGATGTCTTTTTACACTATATAAAGGTGGAAATTTACATTGGAAACGTTTAGTTTAGCTGTTAATGAAGTTTCGTTTTTTTAGTGCTGGAAATTCATTGTCTGCTGGCGCTGTACACTTTTTCTAAGTGTTGCAATATCTCATGAAGGAAATACTGGACAATCAAATTAATGACTTTCCAGGCTTCAGGATGCCTTTCTACACTATATAAAGGTGGAAATTTACATTGGAAACGTTTGGTTTAGCTGTTATAAAAGTTTGGTTTTTTAGTGCTGTAAATGCATTTTCAGCTCGCGCTGTACACATTTGCTATGAGAGGCATTATCTCATAAGGGAAATATTGGACAATCAAATTAATGACTGCCCAGGCTTCAGGATGTCTTTTTACACTATATAAAGGTGGAAATTTACATTGGAAACGTTTAGTTTAGCTGTTAATGAAGTTTCGGTTTTTTAGTGCTGAAAATTCATTGTCTGCTGGCGCTGTACACTTTTTCTAAGTGTTGCAATATCTCATGAAGGAAATACTGGACAATCAAATTAATCACTTTCCAGGCTTCAGGATGCCTTTCTACACTATATAAAGGTGGAAATTTACATTGGAAACGTTTGGTTTAGCTGTTATAAAAGTTTGGTTTTTTAGTGCTGTAAATGCATTTTCAGCTCGCGCTGTACACATTTGCTATGTGAGGCATTATATCATAAGGGAAATACTGGACAATCAAATTAATGACTTCCCAGGCTTCAGGATGCCTTTTTACACTCTATAAATGTGGAAATTTACATTGGAAACGTTTGGTTTAGCTGTTAATGAAGTTTCGTTTTTTTAGTGCTGAAAAAACATTGTCTGCTGGCGCTGTACACTTTTTCTAAGTGTTGCAATATCTCATGAAGGAAATACTGGACAATCAAATTAATGACTTTCCAGGCTTCAGGATGCCTTTCTACACTATATAAAGGTAGAAATTTACATTGGAAACGTTTGGTTTAGCTGTTATAAAAGTTTGGTTTTTTAGTGCTGTAAATGCATTTTCAGCTCGCGCTGTACACATTTGCTATGAGAGGCATTATCTCATAAGGGAAATATTGGACAATCAAATTAATGACTGCCCAGGCTTCAGGATGTCTTTTTACACTCTATAAAGCTGGAAATTTACATTGGAAACGTTTGGTTTAGCTGTTATAAAAGTTTGGTTTTTTAGTGCTGTAAATGCATTTTCAGCTCGCGCTGTACACATTTGCTATGAGAGGCATTATCTCATAAGGGAAATATTGGACAATCAAATTAATGGCTGCCCAGGCTTCAGGATGTCTTTTTACACTATATAAAGGTGGAAATTTACATTGGAAACGTTTAGTTTAGCTGTTAATGAAGTTTCGGTTTTTTAGTGCTGAAAATTCATTGTCTGCTGGCGCTGTACACTTTTTCTAAGTGTTGCAATATCTCATGAAGGAAATACTGGACAATCAAATTAAAGACTTTCCAGGCTTCAGGATGCCTTTTTACACTATATAAAGGTGGAAATTTACATTGGAAACGTTTGGTTTAGCTGTTATAAAAGTTTGGTTTTTTAGTGCTGTAAATGCATTTTCAGCTCGCGCTGTACACATTTGCTATGAGAGGCATTATCTCATAAGGGAAATATTGGACAATCAAATTAATGACTGCCCAGGCTTCAGGATGTCTTTTTACACTATATAAAGGTGGAAATTTACATTGGAAACATTTAGTTTAGCTGTTAATGAAGTTTCGTTTTTTTAGTGCTGAAAATTCATTGTCTGCTGGCGCTGTACACTTTTTCTAAGTGTTGCAATATCTCATGAAGGAAATACTGGACAATCAAATTAATGACTTTCCAGGCTTCAGGATGCCTTTCTACACTATATAAAGGTGGACATTTACATTGGAAACGTTTGGTTTAGCTGTTATAAAAGTTTGGTTTTTTAGTGCTGTAAATGCATTTTCAGCTCGCGCTGTACACATTTGCTATGAGAGGCATTATCTCATAAGGGAAATATTGGACAATCAAATTAATGACTGCCCAGGCTTCAGGATGTCTTTTTACACTATATAAAGGTGGAAATTTACATTGGAAACGTTTGGTTTAGCTGTTATAAAAGTTTGGTTTTTTAGTGCTGTAAATGCATTTTCAGCTCGCGCTGTACACATTTGCTATGAGAGGCATTATCTCATAAGGGAAATATTGGACAATCAAATTAATGGCTGCCCGGGCTTCAGGATGTCTTTTTACACTATATAAAGGTGGAAATTTACATTGGAAACCTTTAGTTTAGCTGTTAATGAAGTTTCGTTTTTTTAGTGCTGAAAATTCATTGTCTGCTGGCGCTGTACACTTTTTCTAAATGTTGCAATATCTCATGAAGGAAATACTGGACAATCAAATTAATGACTTTCCAGGCTTCAGGATGCCTTTCTACACTATATAAAGGTGGAAATTTACATTGGAAACGTTTGGTTTAGCTGTTATAAAAGTTTGGTTTTTTAGTGCTGTAAATGCATTTTCAGCTCGCGCTGTACACATTTGCTATGAGAGGCATTATCTCATAAGGGAAATATTGGACAATCAAATTAATGACTGCCCAGGCTTCAGGATGTCTTTTTACACTATATAAAGGTGGAAATTTACATTGGAAACGTTTGGTTTAGCTGTTATAAAAGTTTGTTTTTTTAGTGCTGTAAATGCATTTTCAGCTCGCACTGTACACATTTGCTATGAGAGGCATTATCTCATAAGGGAAATATTGGACAATCAAATTAATGACTGCCCAGGCTTCAGGATGTCTTTTTACACTATATAAAGGTGGAAATTTACATTGGAAACGTTTACTTTAGCTGTTAATGAAGTTTCGTTTATTTAGTGCTGAAAATTCATTGTCTGCTGGCGCTGTACACTTTTTCTAAGTGTTGCAATATCTCATGAAGGAAATACTGGACAATCAAATTAATGACTTTCCAGGCTTCAGGATGCCTTTCTACACTATATAAAGGTGGAAATTTACATTGGAAACGTTTGGTTTAGCTGTTATAAAAGTTTGTTTTTTTAGTGCTGTAAATGCATTTTCAGCTCGCACTGTACACATTTGCTATGTGAGGCATTATCTCATAAGGGAAATACTGGACAATCAAATTAATGACTTCCCAGGCTTCAGGATGCCTTTTTACACTCTATAAATGTGGAAATTTACATTGGAAACGTTTGGTTTAGCTGTTAATGAAGTTTCGTTTTTTTAGTGCTGAAAATTCATTGTCTTGCTGGCGCTGTACACTTTTTCTAAGTGTTGCAATATCTCATGAAGGAAATACTGGACAATCAAATTAATGACTTTCCAGGCTTCAGGATGCCTTTCTACACTATATAAAGGTGGAAATTTATATTGGAAACGTTTGGTTTAGCTGTTATAAAAGTTTGGTTTTTTAGTGCTGTAAATGCATTTTCAGCTCGCGCTGTACACATTTGCTATGAGAGGCATTATCTCATAAGGGAAATATTGGACAATCAAATTAATGACTGCCCAGGCTTCAGGATGTCTTTTTACACTATATAAAGGTGGAAATTTACATTGGAAACGTTTGGTTTAGCTGTTATAAAAGTTTGTTTTTTTAGTGCTGTAAATGCATTTTCAGCTCACACTGTACACATTTGCTATGAGAGGCATTATCTCATAAGGGAAATATTGGACAATCAAATTAATGACTGCCCAGGCTTCAGGATGTCTTTTTACACTATATAAAGGTGGAAATTTACATTGGAAACGTTTACTTTAGCTGTTAATGAAGTTTCGTTTATTTAGTGCTGAAAATTCATTGTCTGCTGGCGCTGTACACTTTTTCTAAGTGTTGCAATATCTCATGAAGGAAATACTGGACAATCAAATTAATGACTTTCCAGGCTTCAGGATGCCTTTCTACACTATATAAAGGTGGAAATTTACATTGGAAACGTTTGGTTTAGCTGGTATAAAAGTTTGTTTTTTTAGTGCTGTAAATGCATTTTCAGCTCGCACTGTACACATTTGCTATGTGAGGCATTATCTCATAAGGGAAATACTGGACAATCAAATTAATGACTTCCCAGGCTTCAGGATGCCTTTTTACACTCTATAAATGTGGAAATTTACATTGGAAACGTTTGGTTTAGCTGTTAATGAAGTTTCGTTTTTTTAGTGCTGAAAATTCATTGTCTGCTGGCGCTGTACACTTTTTCTAAGTGTTGCAATATCTCATGAAGGAAATACTGGACAATCAAATTAATGACTTTCCAGGCTTCAGGATGCCTTTCTACACTATATAAAGGTGGAAATTTACATTGGAAACGTTTGGTTTAGCTGTTATAAAAGTTTGGTTTTTTAGTGCTGTAAATGCATTTTCAGCTCGCGCTGTACACATTTGCTATGAGAGGCATTATCTCATAAGGGAAATATTGGACAATCAAATTAATGACTGCCCAGGCTTCAGGATGTCTTTTTACACTATATAAAGGTGGAAATTTACATTGGAAACGTTTGGTTTAGCTGTTATAAAAGTTTGTTTTTTTAGTGCTGTAAATGCATTTTCAGCTCGCACTGTACACATTTGCTATGAGAGGCATTATCTCATAAGGGAAATATTGGACAATCAAATTAATGACTGCCCAGGCTTCAGGGTGTCTTTTTACACTATATAAGGGTGGAAATTTACATTGGAAACGTTTAGTTTAGCTGTTAATGAAGTTTCGTTTTTTTAGTGCTGAAAATTCATTGTCTGCTGGCGCTGTACACATTTGCTATGTGAGGCATTATCTCATAAGGGAAATACTGGACAATCAAATTAATGACTGCCCAGGCTTCAGGATGTCTTTTTACACTATATAAAGGTGGAAATTTACATTGGAAACGTTTGGTTTAGCTGTTATAAAAGTTTGGTTTTTTAGTGCTGAAAATGCATTTTCAGCTCGCACTGTACACATTTGCTATGTGAGGCATTATCTCATAAGGGAAATACTGGACAATCAAATTAATGACTGCCCAGGCTTCAGGATGCCCTTTTACACTCTATAAATGTGGAAATTTACATTGGAAACGTTTGGTTTAGCTGTTAATGAAGTTTCGTTTTTTTAGTGCTGAAAATTCATTGTCTGCTGGCGCTGTACACATTTGCTATGTGAGGCATTATCTCATAAGGGAAATACTGGACAATCAAATTAATGACTGCCCAGGCTTCAGGATGCCTTTTTACACTCTATAAATGTGGAAATTTACATTGGAAACGTTTGGTTTAGCTGTTAATGAAGTTTCGTTTTTTTAGTGCTGAAAATTCATTGTCTGCTGGCGCTGTACACTTTTTCTAAGTGTTGCAATATCTCATGAAGGAAATACTGGACAATCAAATTAATGACTTTCCAGGCTTCAGGATGCCTTTCTACACTATATAAAGGTGGAAATTTACAATTGAAACGTTTGGTTTAGCTGTTATAAAAGTTTGGTTTTTTAGTGCTGTAAATGCATTTTCAGCTCGCGCTGTACACATTTGCTATGAGAGGCATTATCTCATAAGGGAAATATTGGACAATCAAATTAATGACTGCCCAGGCTTCAGGATGTCTTTTTACACTATATAAAGGTGGAAATTTACATTGGAAACGTTTGGTTTAGCTGTTCTAAAAGTTTGGTTTTTTAGTGCTGAAAATGCATTTTCAGCTCGCACTGTACACATTTGCTATGTGAGGCATTATCTCATAAGGGAAATACTGGACAATCAAATTAATGACTTCCCAGGCTTCAGGATGCCTTTTTACACTCTATAAATGTGGAAATTTACATTGGAAACGTTTGGTTTAGCTGTTAATGAAGTTTCGTTTTTTTAGTGCTGAAAATTCATTGTCTGCTGGCGCTGTACACTTTTTCTAAGTGTTGCAATATCTCATGAAGGAAATACTGGACAATCAAATTAATGACTTTCCAGGCTTCAGGATGCCTTTCTACACTATATAAAGGTGGAAATTTACATTGGAAACGTTTGGTTTAGCTGTTAATGAAGTTTCGTTTTTTTTAGTGCTGAAAATTCATTGTCTGCTGGCGCTGTACACTTTTTCTAAGTGTTGCAATATCTCATGAAGGAAATACTGGACAATCAAATTAATGACTTTCCAGGCTTCAGGATGCCTTTCTACACTATATAAAGGTGGAAATTTACATTGGAAACGTTTGGTTTAGCTGTTATAAAAGTTTGGTTTTTTAGTGCTGTAAATGCATTTTCAGCTCGCGCTGTACACATTTGCTATGAGAGGCATTATCTCATAAGGGAAATATTGGACAATCAAATTAATGACTGCCCAGGCTTCAGGATGTCTTTTTACACTATATAAAGGTGGACATTTACATTGGAAACGTTTAGTTCAGCTGTTAATGAAGTTTCGTTTTTTTAGTGCTGAAAATTCATTGTCTGCTGGCGCTGTACACTTTTTCTAAGTGTTGCAATATCTCATGAAGGAAATACTGGACAATCAAATTAATGACTTTCCAGGCTTCAGGATGCCTTTCTACACTATATAAAGGTGGAAATTTACATTGGAAACGTTTGGTTTAGCTGTTATAAAAGTTTGGGTTTTTAGTGCTGTAAATGCATTTTCAGCTCGCGCTGTACACATTTGCTATGAGAGGCATTATCTCATAAGGGAAATATTGGACAATCAAATTAATGACTGCCCAGGCTTCAGGATGTCTTTTTACACTATATAAAGGTTGAAATTTACATTGGAAACGTTTGGTTTAGCTGTTATAAAAGTTTGTTTTTTTAGTGCTGTAAATGCATTTTCAGCTCGCGCTGTACACATTTGCTATGAGAGGCATTATCTCATAAGGGAAATATTGGACAATCAAATTAATGACTGCCCAGGCTTCAGGATGTCTTTTTACACTATATAAAGGTGGAAATTTACATTGGAAACGTTTAGTTTAGCTGTTAATGAAGTTTCGTTTTTTTAGTGCTGGAAATTCATTGTCTGCTGGCGCTGTACACTTTTTCTAAGTGTTGCAATATCTCATGAAGGAAATACTGGACAATCAAATTAAAGACTTTCCAGGCTTCAGGATGCCTTTTTACACTATATAAAGGTGGAAATTTACATTGGAAACGTTTGGTTTAGCTGTTATAAAAGTTTGGTTTTTTAGTGCTGTAAATGCATTTTCAGCTCGCGCTGTACACATTTGCTATGAGAGGCATTATCTCATAAGGGAAATATTGGACAATCAAATTAATGACTGCCCAGGCTTCAGGATGTCTTTTTACACTATATAAAGGTGGAAATTTACATTGGAAACATTTAGTTTAGCTGTTAATGAAGTTTCGTTTTTTTAGTGCTGAAAATTCATTGTCTGCTGGCGCTGTACACTTTTTCTAAGTGTTGCAATATCTCATGAAGGAAATACTGGACAATCAAATTAATGACTTTCCAGGCTTCAGGATGCCTTTCTACACTATATAAAGGTGGAAATTTACATTGGAAACGTTTGGTTTAGCTGTTATAAAAGTTTGTTTTTTTAGTGCTGTAAATGCATTTTCAGCTCGCGCTGTACACATTTGCTATGAGAGGCATTATCTCATAAGGGAAATATTGGACAATCAAATTAATGACTGCCCAGGCTTCAGGATGTCTTTTTACACTATATAAAGGTGGAAATTTACATTGGAAACGTTTGGTTTAGCTGTTATAAAAGTTTGGTTTTTTAGTGCTGTAAATGCATTTTCAGCTCGCGCTGTACACATTTGCTATGAGAGGCATTATCTCATAAGGGAAATATTGGACAATCAAATTAATGACTGCCCAGGCTTCAGGATGTCTTTTTACACTATATAAAGGTGGAAATTTACATTGGAAACGTTTGGTTTAGCTGTTATAAAAGTTTGGTTTTTTAGTGCTGAAAATGCATTTTCAGCTCGCACTGTACACATTTGCTATGTGAGGCATTATCTCATAAGGGAAATACTGGACAATCAAATTAATGACTTCCCAGGCTTCAGGATGCATTTTTACACTCTATAAATGTGGAAATTTACATTGGAAACGTTTGGTTTAGCTGTTATAAAAGTTTGTTTTTTTAGTGCTGTAAATGCATTTTCAGCTCGCGCTGTACACATTTGCTATGTGAGGCATTATCTCATAAGGGAAATACTGGACAATCAAATTAATGACTGCCCAGGCTTCAGGATGTCTTTTTACACTATATAAAGGTGGAAATTTACATTGGAAACGTTTGGTTTAGCTGTTATAAAAGTTTGGTTTTTTAGTGCTGAAAATGCATTTTCAGCTCGCACTGTACACATTTGCTATGTGAGGCATTATCTCATAAGGGAAATACTGGACAATCAAATTAATGACTTCCCAGGCTTCAGGATGCCTTTTTACACTCTATAAATGTGGAAATTTACATTGGAAACGTTTGGTTTAGCTGTTAATGAAGTTTCGTTTTTTTAGTGCTGAAAATTCATTGTCTGCTGGCGCTGTACACTTTTTCTAAGTGTTGCAATATCTCATGAAGGAAATACTGGACAATCAAATTAATGACTTTCCAGGCTTCAGGATGCCTTTCTACACTATATAAAGGTGGAAATTTACATTGGAAACGTTTGGTTTAGCTGTTATAAAAGTTTGGTTTTTTAGTGCTGTAAATGCATTTTCAGCTCGCGCTGTACACATTTGCTATGAGAGGCATTATCTCATAAGGGAAATATTGGACAATCAAATTAATGACTGCCCAGGCTTCAGGATGTCTTTTTACACTATATAAAGGTGGAAATTTACATTGGAAACGTTTAGTTTAGCTGTTAATGAAGTTTCGTTTTTTTAGTGCTGGAAATTCATTGTCTGCTGGCGCTGTACACTTTTTCTAAGTGTTGCAATATCTCATGAAGGAAATACTGGACAATCAAATTAAAGACTTTCCAGGCTTCAGGATGCCTTTTTACACTATATAAAGGTGGAAATTTACATTGGAAACGTTTGGTTTAGCTGTTATAAAAGTTTGGTTTTTTAGTGCTGTAAATGCATTTTCAGCTCGCGCTGTACACATTTGCTATGAGAGGCATTATCTCATAAGGGAAATATTGGACAATCAAATTAATGACTGCCCAGGCTTCAGGATGTCTTTTTACACTATATAAAGGTGGAAATTTACATTGGAAACATTTAGTTTAGCTGTTAATGAAGTTTCGTTTTTTTAGTGCTGAAAATTCATTGTCTGCTGGCGCTGTACACTTTTTCTAAGTGTTGCAATATCTCATGAAGGAAATACTGGACAATCAAATTAATGACTTTCCAGGCTTCAGGATGCCTTTCTACACTATATAAAGGTGGAAATTTACATTGGAAACGTTTGGTTTAGCTGTTATAAAAGTTTGTTTTTTTAGTGCTGTAAATGCATTTTCAGCTCGCGCTGTACACATTTGCTATGAGAGGCATTATCTCATAAGGGAAATATTGGACAATCAAATTAATGACTGCCCAGGCTTCAGGATGTCTTTTTACACTATATAAAGGTGGAAATTTACATTGGAAACGTTTGGTTTAGCTGTTATAAAAGTTTGGTTTTTTAGTGCTGTAAATGCATTTTCAGCTCGCGCTGTACACATTTGCTATGAGAGGCATTATCTCATAAGGGAAATATTGGACAATCAAATTAATGGCTGCCCGGGCTTCAGGATGTCTTTTTACACTATATAAAGGTGGAAATTTACATTGGAAACGTTTAGTTTAGCTGTTAATGAAGTTTCGTTTTTTTAGTGCTGAAAATTCATTGTCTGCTGGCGCTGTACACTTTTTCTAAATGTTGCAATATCTCATGAAGGAAATACTGGACAATCAAATTAATGACTTTCCAGGCTTCAGGATGCCTTTCTACACTATATAAAGGTGGAAATTTACATTGGAAACGTTTGGTTTAGCTGTTATAAAAGTTTGGTTTTTTAGTGCTGTAAATGCATTTTCAGCTCGCGCTGTACACATTTGCTATGAGAGGCATTATCTCATAAGGGAAATATTGGACAATCAAATTAATGACTGCCCAGGCTTCAGGATGTCTTTTTACACTATATAAAGGAGGAAATTTACATTGGAAACGTTTGGTTTAGGTGTTATAAAAGTTTGGTTTTTTAGTGCTGAAAATGCATTTTCAGCTCGCGCTGTACACATTTGCAATGAGAGGCATTATCTCATAAGGGAAATACTGGACAATCAAATTAATGACTTCCCAGGCTTCAGGATGCCTTTTTACACTCTATAAATGTGGAAATTTACATTGGAAACGTTTGGTTTAGCTGTTAATGAAGTTTCGTTTTTTTTAGTGCTGAAAATTCATTGTCTGCTGGCGCTGTACACTTTTTCTCAGTGTTGCAATATCTCATGAAGGAAATACTGGACAATCAAATTAATGACTTTCCAGGCTTCAGGATGCCTTTCTACACTATATAAAGGTGGAAATTTACATTGGAAACGTTTGGTTTAGCTGTTATAAAAGTTTGTTTTTTTAGTGCTGTAAATGCATTTTCAGCTCGCGCTGTACACATTTGCTATGAGAGGCATTATCTCATAAGGGAAATATTGGACAATCAAATTAATGACTGCCCAGGCTTCAGGATGTCTTTTTACACTATATAAAGGTGGAAATTTACATTGGAAACGTTTGGTTTAGCTGTTATAAAAGTTTGTTTTTTTAGTGCTGTAAATGCATTTTCAGCTCGCACTGTACACATTTGCTATGAGAGGCATTATCTCATAAGGGAAATATTGGACAATCAAATTAATGACTGCCCAGGCATCAGGATGTCTTTTTACACTATATAAAGGTGGAAATTTACATTGGAAACGTTTACTTTAGCTGTTAATGAAGTTTCGTTTATTTAGTGCTGAAAATTCATTGTCTGCTGGCGCTGTACACTTTTTCTAAGTGTTGCAATATCTCATGAAGGAAATACTGGACAATCAAATTAATGACTTTCCAGGCTTCAGGATGCCTTTCTACACTATATAAAGGTGGAAATTTACATTGGAAACGTTTGGTTTAGCTGTTATAAAAGTTTGTTTTTTTAGTGCTGTAAATGCATTTTCAGCTCGCACTGTACACATTTGCTATGTGAGGCATTATCTCATAAGGGAAATATTGGACAATCAAATTAATGACTGCCCAGGCTTCAGGATGTCTTTTTACACTATATAAAGGTGGAAATTTACATTGGAAACGTTTGGTTTAGCTGTTATAAAAGTTTGGTTTTTTAGTGCTGTAAATGCATTTTCAGCTCGCGCTGTACACATTTGCTATGAGAGGCATTATCTCATAAGGGAAATATTGGACAATCAAATTAATGGCTGCCCGGGCTTCAGGATGTCTTTTTACACTATATAAAGGTGGAAATTTACATTGGAAACGTTTAGTTTAGCTGTTAATGAAGTTTCGTTTTTTTAGTGCTGAAAATTCATTGTCTGCTGGCGCTGTACACTTTTTCTAAATGTTGCAATATCTCATGAAGGAAATACTGGACAATCAAATTAATGACTTTCCAGGCTTCAGGATGCCTTTCTACACTATATAAAGGTGGAAATTTACATTGGAAACGTTTGGTTTAGCTGTTATAAAAGTTTGGTTTTTTAGTGCTGTAAATGCATTTTCAGCTCGCGCTGTACACATTTGCTATGAGAGGCATTATCTCATAAGGGAAATATTGGACAATCAAATTAATGACTGCCCAGGCTTCAGGATGTCTTTTTACACTATATAAAGGAGGAAATTTACATTGGAAACGTTTGGTTTAGGTGTTATAAAAGTTTGGTTTTTTAGTGCTGAAAATGCATTTTCAGCTCGCGCTGTACACATTTGCAATGAGAGGCATTATCTCATAAGGGAAATACTGGACAATCAAATTAATGACTTCCCAGGCTTCAGGATGCCTTTTTACACTCTATAAATGTGGAAATTTACATTGGAAACGTTTGGTTTAGCTGTTAATGAAGTTTCGTTTTTTTTAGTGCTGAAAATTCGTCTGCTGGCGCTGTACACTTTTTCTCAGTGTTGCAATATCTCATGAAGGAAATACTGGACAATCAAATTAATGACTTTCCAGGCTTCAGGATGCCTTTCTACACTATATAAAGGTGGAAATTTACATTGGAAACGTTTGGTTTAGCTGTTATAAAAGTTTGTTTTTTTAGTGCTGTAAATGCATTTTCAGCTCGCGCTGTACACATTTGCTATGAGAGGCATTATCTCATAAGGGAAATATTGGACAATCAAATTAATGACTGCCCAGGCTTCAGGATGTCTTTTTACACTATATAAAGGTGGAAATTTACATTGGAAACGTTTGGTTTAGCTGTTATAAAAGTTTGTTTTTTTAGTGCTGTAAATGCATTTTCAGCTCGCACTGTACACATTTGCTATGAGAGGCATTATCTCATAAGGGAAATATTGGACAATCAAATTAATGACTGCCCAGGCTTCAGGATGTCTTTTTACACTATATAAAGGTGGAAATTTACATTGGAAACGTTTACTTTAGCTGTTAATGAAGTTTCGTTTATTTAGTGCTGGAAATTCATTGTCTGCTGGCGCTGTACACTTTTTCTAAGTGTTGCAATATCTCATGAAGGAAATACTGGACAATCAAATTAATGACTTTCCAGGCTTCAGGATGCCTTTCTACACTATATAAAGGTGGAAATTTACATTGGAAACGTTTGGTTTAGCTGTTATAAAAGTTTGTTTTTTTAGTGCTGTAAATGCATTTTCAGCTCGCACTGTACACATTTGCTATGTGAGGCATTATCTCATAAGGGAAATACTGGACAATCAAATTAATGACTTCCCAGGCTTCAGGATGCCTTTTTACACTCTATAAATGTGGAAATTTACATTGGAAACGTTTGGTTTAGCTGTTAATGAAGTTTCGTTTTTTTTAGTGCTGAAAATTCATTGTCTGCTGGCGCTGTACACTTTTTCTAAGTGTTGCAATATCTCATGAAGGAAATACTGGACAATCAAATTAATGACTTTCCAGGCTTCAGGATGCCTTTCTACACTATATAAAGGTGGAAATTTACATTGGAAACGTTTGGTTTAGCTGTTATAAAAGTTTGGTTTTTTAGTGCTGTAAATGCATTTTCAGCTCGCGCTGTACACATTTGCTATGAGAGGCATTATCTCATAAGGGAAATATTGGACAATCAAATTAATGACTGCCCAGGCTTCAGGATGTCTTTTTACACTATATAAAGGTGGAAATTTACATTGGAAACGTTTGGTTTAGCTGTTATAAAAGTTTGTTTTTTTAGTGCTGTAAATGCATTTTCAGCTCGCACTGTACACATTTGCTATGAGAGGCATTATCTCATAAGGGAAATATTGGACAATCAAATTAATGACTGCCCAGGCTTCAGGATGTCTTTTTACACTATATAAAGGTGGAAATTTACATTGGAAACGTTTACTTTAGCTGTTAATGAAGTTTCGTTTATTTAGTGCTGAAAATTCATTGTCTGCTGGCGCTGTACACTTTTTCTAAGTGTTGCAATATCTCATGAAGGAAATACTGGACAATCAAATTAATGACTTTCCAGGCTTCAGGATGCCTTTCTACACTATATAAAGGTGGAAATTTACATTGGAAACGTTTGGTTTAGCTGTTATAAAAGTTTGTTTTTTTAGTGCTGTAAATGCATTTTCAGCTCGCACTGTACACATTTGCTATGTGAGGCATTATCTCATAAGGGAAATACTGGACAATCAAATTAATGACTTCCCAGGCTTCAGGATGCCTTTTTACACTCTATAAATGTGGAAATTTACATTGGAAACGTTTGGTTTAGCTGTTAATGAAGTTTCGTTTTTTTAGTGCTGAAAATTCATTGTCTGCTGGCGCTGTACACTTTTTCTAAGTGTTGCAATATCTCATGAAGGAAATACTGGACAATCAAATTAATGACTTTCCAGGCTTCAGGATGCCTTTCTACACTATATAAAGGTGGAAATTTACATTGGAAACGTTTGGTTTAGCTGTTATAAAAGTTTGGTTTTTTAGTGCTGTAAATGCATTTTCAGCTCGCGCTGTACACATTTGCTATGAGAGGCATTATCTCATAAGGGAAATATTGGACAATCAAATTAATGACTGCCCAGGCTTCAGGATGTCTTTTTACACTATATAAAGGTGGAAATTTACATTGGAAACGTTTGGTTTAGCTGTTATAAAAGTTTGTTTTTTTAGTGCTGTAAATGCATTTTCAGCTCGCACTGTACACATTTGCTATGAGAGGCATTATCTCATAAGGGAAATATTGGACAATCAAATTAATGACTGCCCAGGCTTCAGGATGTCTTTTTACACTATATAAAGGTGGAAATTTACATTGGAAACGTTTGGTTTAGCTGTTATAAAAGTTTGTTTTTTTAGTGCTGTAAATGCATTTTCAGCTCGCACTGTACACATTTGCTATGAGAGGCATTATCTCATAAGGGAAATATTGGACAATCAAATTAATGACTGCCCAGGCTTCAGGATGTCTTTTTACACTATATAAAGGTGGAAATTTACATTTGAAACGTTTGGTTTAGCTGTTATAAAAGTTTGGTTTTTTAGTGCTGAAAATGCATTTTCAGCTCGCGCTGTACACATTTGCTATGAGAGGCATTATCTCATAAGGGAAATATTGGACAATCAAATTAATGACTGCCCAGGCTTCAGGATGTCTTTTTACACTATATAAAGGTGGAAATTTACATTGGAAACGTTTGGTTTAGCTGTTATAAAAGTTTGGTTTTTTAGTGCTGTAAATGCATTTTCAGCTCGCGCTGTACACATTTGCTATGAGAGGCATTATCTCATAAGGGAAATATTTGACAATCAAATTAATGACTGCCCAGGCTTCAGGATGTCTTTTTACACTATATAAAGGTGGAAATTTACATTGGAAACGTTTGGTTTAGGTGTTATATAAGTTTGTTTTTTTAGTGCTGAAAATGCATTTTCAGCTCGCACTGTACACATTTGCTATGTGAGGCATTATCTCATAAGGGAAATACTGGACAATCAAATTAATGACTTCCCAGGCTTCAGGATGCCTTTTTACACTATATAAAGGTGGAAATTTACATTGGAAACGTTTGGTTTAGCTGTTATAAAAGTTTGGTTTTTTTAGTGCTGAAAATTCATTGTCTGCTGGCGCTGTACACTTTTTCTAAGTGTTGCAATATCTCATGAAGGAAATACTGGACAATCAAATTAATGACTTTCCAGGCTCCAGGATGCCTTTCTACACTATATAAAGGTGGAAATTTACATTGGAAACGTTTGGTTTAGCTGTTATAAAAGTTTGGTTTTTTAGTGCTGTAAATGCATTTTCAGCTCGCGCTGTACACATTTGCTATGAGAGGCATTATCTCATAAGGGAAATATTGGACAATCATATTAATGACTGCCCAGGCTTCAGGATGTCTTTTTACACTATATAAAGGTGGAAATTTACATTGGAAACGTTTAGTTGAGCTGTTAATGAAGTATCGTTTTTTTAGTGCTGAAAATTCATTGTCTACTGGCGCTGTACACTTTTTCTAAGTGTTGCAATATCTCATGAAGGAAATACTGGACAATCAAATTAATGACTTTCCAGGCTTCAGGATGCCTTTCTACACTAGATAAAGGTGGAAATTTACATTGGAAACGTTTGGTTTAGCTGTTATAAAAGTTTGTTTTTTTAGTGCTGTAAATGCATTTTCAGCTCGCACTGTACACATTTGCTATGAGAGGCATTATCTCATAAGGGAAATATTGGACAATCAAATTAATGACTGCCCAGGCTTCAGGATGTCTTTTTACACTATATAAAGGTGGAAATTTACATTGGAAACGTTTACTTTAGCTGTTAATGAAGTTTCGTTTATTTAGTGCTGAAAATTCATTGTCTGCTGGCGCTGTACACTTTTTCTAAGTGTTGCAATATCTCATGAAGGAAATACTGGACAATCAAATTAATGACTTTCCAGGCTTCAGGATGCCTTTCTACACTATATAAAGGTGGAAATTTACATTGGAAACGTTTGGTTTAGCTGTTATAAAAGTTTGGTTTTTTAGTGCTGTAAATGCATTTTCAGCTCGCGCTGTACACATTTGCTATGAGAGGCATTATCTCATAAGGGAAATATTGGACAATCAAATTAATGACTGCCCAGGCTTCAGGATGTCTTTTTACACTATATAAAGGTGGAAATTTACATTGGAAACGTTTGGTTTAGCTGTTATAAAAGTTTGTTTTTTTAGTGCTGTAAATGCATTTTCAGCTCGCACTGTACACATTTGCTATGAGAGGCATTATCTCATAAGGGAAATATTGGACAATCAAATTAATGACTGCCCAGGCTTCAGGATGCCTTTCTACACTATATAAAGGTGGAAATTTACATTGGAAACGTTTGGTTTAGCTGTTATAAAAGTTTGTTTTTTTAGTGCTGTAAATGCATTTTCAGCTCGCGCTGTACACATTTGCTATGAGAGGCATTATCTCATAAGGGAAATATTGGACAATCAAATTAATGACTGCCCAGGCTTCAGGATGTCTTTTTACACTATATAAAGGTGGAAATTTACATTGGAAACGTTTGGTTTAGCTGTTATAAAAGTTTGTTTTTTTTAGTGCTGTAAATGCATTTTCAGCTCGCACTGTACACATTTGCTATGAGAGGCATTATCTCATAAGGGAAATATTGGACAATCAAATTAATGACTGCCCAGGCATCAGGATGTCTTTTTACACTATATAAAGGTGGAAATTTACATTGGAAACGTTTACTTTAGCTGTTAATGAAGTTTCGTTTATTTAGTGCTGAAAATTCATTGTCTGCTGGCGCTGTACACTTTTTCTAAGTGTTGCAATATCTCATGAAGGAAATACTGGACAATCAAATTAATGACTTTCCAGGCTTCAGGATGCCTTTCTACACTATATAAAGGTGGAAATTTACATTGGAAACGTTTGGTTTAGCTGTTATAAAAGTTTGTTTTTTTAGTGCTGTAAATGCATTTTCAGCTCGCACTGTACACATTTGCTATGTGAGGCATTATCTCATAAGGGAAATATTGGACAATCAAATTAATGACTGCCCAGGCTTCAGGATGTCTTTTTACACTATATAAAGGTGGAAATTTACATTGGAAACGTTTGGTTTAGCTGTTATAAAAGTTTGGTTTTTTAGTGCTGTAAATGCATTTTCAGCTCGCGCTGTACACATTTGCTATGAGAGGCATTATCTCATAAGGGAAATATTGGACAATCAAATTAATGGCTGCCCGGGCTTCAGGATGTCTTTTTACACTATATAAAGGTGGAAATTTACATTGGAAACGTTTAGTTTAGCTGTTAATGAAGTTTCGTTTTTTTAGTGCTGAAAATTCATTGTCTGCTGGCGCTGTACACTTTTTCTAAATGTTGCAATATCTCATGAAGGAAATACTGGACAATCAAATTAATGACTTTCCAGGCTTCAGGATGCCTTTCTACACTATATAAAGGTGGAAATTTACATTGGAAACGTTTGGTTTAGCTGTTATAAAAGTTTGGTTTTTTAGTGCTGTAAATGCATTTTCAGCTCGCGCTGTACACATTTGCTATGAGAGGCATTATCTCATAAGGGAAATATTGGACAATCAAATTAATGACTGCCCAGGCTTCAGGATGTCTTTTTACACTATATAAAGGAGGAAATTTACATTGGAAACGTTTGGTTTAGGTGTTATAAAAGTTTGGTTTTTTAGTGCTGAAAATGCATTTTCAGCTCGCGCTGTACACATTTGCAATGAGAGGCATTATCTCATAAGGGAAATACTGGACAATCAAATTAATGACTTCCCAGGCTTCAGGATGCCTTTTTACACTCTATAAATGTGGAAATTTACATTGGAAACGTTTGGTTTAGCTGTTAATGAAGTTTCGTTTTTTTTAGTGCTGAAAATTCATTGTCTGCTGGCGCTGTACACTTTTTCTCAGTGTTGCAATATCTCATGAAGGAAATACTGGACAATCAAATTAATGACTTTCCAGGCTTCAGGATGCCTTTCTACACTATATAAAGGTGGAAATTTACATTGGAAACGTTTGGTTTAGCTGTTATAAAAGTTTGTTTTTTTAGTGCTGTAAATGCATTTTCAGCTCGCGCTGTACACATTTGCTATGAGAGGCATTATCTCATAAGGGAAATATTGGACAATCAAATTAATGACTGCCCAGGCTTCAGGATGTCTTTTTACACTATATAAAGGTGGAAATTTACATTGGAAACGTTTGGTTTAGCTGTTATAAAAGTTTGTTTTTTTAGTGCTGTAAATGCATTTTCAGCTCGCACTGTACACATTTGCTATGAGAGGCATTATCTCATAAGGGAAATATTGGACAATCAAATTAATGACTGCCCAGGCTTCAGGATGTCTTTTTACACTATATAAAGGTGGAAATTTACATTGGAAACGTTTACTTTAGCTGTTAATGAAGTTTCGTTTATTTAGTGCTGAAAATTCATTGTCTGCTGGCGCTGTACACTTTTTCTAAGTGTTGCAATATCTCATGAAGGAAATACTGGACAATCAAATTAATGACTTTCCAGGCTTCAGGATGCCTTTCTACACTATATAAAGGTGGAAATTTACATTGGAAACGTTTGGTTTAGCTGTTATAAAAGTTTGTTTTTTTAGTGCTGTAAATGCATTTTCAGCTCGCACTGTACACATTTGCTATGTGAGGCATTATCTCATAAGGGAAATACTGGACAATCAAATTAATGACTTCCCAGGCTTCAGGATGCCTTTTTACACTCTATAAATGTGGAAATTTACATTGGAAACGTTTGGTTTAGCTGTTAATGAAGTTTCGTTTTTTTTAGTGCTGAAAATTCATTGTCTGCTGGCGCTGTACACTTTTTCTAAGTGTTGCAATATCTCATGAAGGAAATACTGGACAATCAAATTAATGACTTTCCAGGCTTCAGGATGCCTTTCTACACTATATAAAGGTGGAAATTTACATTGGAAACGTTTGGTTTAGCTGTTATAAAAGTTTGGTTTTTTAGTGCTGTAAATGCATTTTCAGCTCGCGCTGTACACATTTGCTATGAGAGGCATTATCTCATAAGGGAAATATTGGACAATCAAATTAATGACTGCCCAGGCTTCAGGATGTCTTTTTACACTATATAAAGGTGGAAATTTACATTGGAAACGTTTGGTTTAGCTGTTATAAAAGTTTGTTTTTTTAGTGCTGTAAATGCATTTTCAGCTCGCACTGTACACATTTGCTATGAGAGGCATTATCTCATAAGGGAAATATTGGACAATCAAATTAATGACTGCCCAGGCTTCAGGATGTCTTTTTACACTATATAAAGGTGGAAATTTACATTGGAAACGTTTACTTTAGCTGTTAATGAAGTTTCGTTTATTTAGTGCTGAAAATTCATTGTCTGCTGGCGCTGTACACTTTTTCTAAGTGTTGCAATATCTCATGAAGGAAATACTGGACAATCAAATTAATGACTTTCCAGGCTTCAGGATGCCTTTCTACACTATATAAAGGTGGAAATTTACATTGGAAACGTTTGGTTTAGCTGTTATAAAAGTTTGTTTTTTTAGTGCTGTAAATGCATTTTCAGCTCGCACTGTACACATTTGCTATGTGAGGCATTATCTCATAAGGGAAATACTGGACAATCAAATTAATGACTTCCCAGGCTTCAGGATGCCTTTTTACACTCTATAAATGTGGAAATTTACATTGGAAACGTTTGGTTTAGCTGTTAATGAAGTTTCGTTTTTTTAGTGCTGAAAATTCATTGTCTGCTGGCGCTGTACACTTTTTCTAAGTGTTGCAATATCTCATGAAGGAAATACTGGACAATCAAATTAATGACTTTCCAGGCTTCAGGATGCCTTTCTACACTATATAAAGGTGGAAATTTACATTGGAAACGTTTGGTTTAGCTGTTATAAAAGTTTGGTTTTTTAGTGCTGTAAATGCATTTTCAGCTCGCGATTGTACACATTTGCTATGAGAGGCATTATCTCATAAGGGAAATATTGGACAATCAAATTAATGACTGCCCAGGCTTCAGGATGTCTTTTTACACTATATAAAGGTGGAAATTTACATTGGAAACGTTTGGTTTAGCTGTTATAAAAGTTTGTTTTTTTAGTGCTGTAAATGCATTTTCAGCTCGCACTGTACACATTTGCTATGAGAGGCATTATCTCATAAGGGAAATATTGGACAATCAAATTAATGACTGCCCAGGCTTCAGGATGTCTTTTTACACTATATAAAGGTGGAAATTTACATTGGAAACGTTTGGTTTAGCTGTTATAAAAGTTTGTTTTTTTAGTGCTGTAAATGCATTTTCAGCTCGCACTGTACACATTTGCTATGAGAGGCATTATCTCATAAGGGAAATATTGGACAATCAAATTAATGACTGCCCAGGCTTCAGGATGTCTTTTTACACTATATAAAGGTGGAAATTTACATTTGAAACGTTTGGTTTAGCTGTTATAAAAGTTTGGTTTTTTAGTGCTGAAAATGCATTTTCAGCTCGCGCTGTACACATTTGCTATGAGAGGCATTATCTCATAAGGGAAATATTGGACAATCAAATTAATGACTGCCCAGGCTTCAGGATGTCTTTTTACACTATATAAAGGTGGAAATTTACATTGGAAACGTTTGGTTTAGCTGTTATAAAAGTTTGGTTTTTTAGTGCTGTAAATGCATTTTCAGCTCGCGCTGTACACATTTGCTATGAGAGGCATTATCTCATAAGGGAAATATTTGACAATCAAATTAATGACTGCCCAGGCTTCAGGATGTCTTTTTACACTATATAAAGGTGGAAATTTACATTGGAAACGTTTGGTTTAGGTGTTATATAAGTTTGTTTTTTTAGTGCTGAAAATGCATTTTCAGCTCGCACTGTACACATTTGCTATGTGAGGCATTATCTCATAAGGGAAATACTGGACAATCAAATTAATGACTTCCCAGGCTTCAGGATGCCTTTTTACACTATATAAAGGTGGAAATTTACATTGGAAACGTTTGGTTTAGCTGTTATAAAAGTTTGGTTTTTTTAGTGCTGAAAATTCATTGTCTGCTGGCGCTGTACACTTTTTCTAAGTGTTGCAATATCTCATGAAGGAAATACTGGACAATCAAATTAATGACTTTCCAGGCTCCAGGATGCCTTTCTACACTATATAAAGGTGGAAATTTACATTGGAAACGTTTGGTTTAGCTGTTATAAAAGTTTGGTTTTTTAGTGCTGTAAATGCATTTTCAGCTCGCGCTGTACACATTTGCTATGAGAGGCATTATCTCATAAGGGAAATATTGGACAATCATATTAATGACTGCCCAGGCTTCAGGATGTCTTTTTACACTATATAAAGGTGGAAATTTACATTGGAAACGTTTAGTTGAGCTGTTAATGAAGTATCGTTTTTTTAGTGCTGAAAATTCATTGTCTACTGGCGCTGTACACTTTTTCTAAGTGTTGCAATATCTCATGAAGGAAATACTGGACAATCAAATTAATGACTTTCCAGGCTTCAGGATGCCTTTCTACACTAGATAAAGGTGGAAATTTACATTGGAAACGTTTGGTTTAGCTGTTATAAAAGTTTGTTTTTTTAGTGCTGTAAATGCATTTTCAGCTCGCACTGTACACATTTGCTATGAGAGGCATTATCTCATAAGGGAAATATTGGACAATCAAATTAATGACTGCCCAGGCTTCAGGATGTCTTTTTACACTATATAAAGGTGGAAATTTACATTGGAAACGTTTACTTTAGCTGTTAATGAAGTTTCGTTTATTTAGTGCTGAAAATTCATTGTCTGCTGGCGCTGTACACTTTTTCTAAGTGTTGCAATATCTCATGAAGGAAATACTGGACAATCAAATTAATGACTTTCCAGGCTTCAGGATGCCTTTCTACACTATATAAAGGTGGAAATTTACATTGGAAACGTTTGGTTTAGCTGTTATAAAAGTTTGGTTTTTTAGTGCTGTAAATGCATTTTCAGCTCGCGCTGTACACATTTGCTATGAGAGGCATTATCTCATAAGGGAAATATTGGACAATCAAATTAATGACTGCCCAGGCTTCAGGATGTCTTTTTACACTATATAAAGGTGGAAATTTACATTGGAAACGTTTGGTTTAGCTGTTATAAAAGTTTGTTTTTTTAGTGCTGTAAATGCATTTTCAGCTCGCACTGTACACATTTGCTATGAGAGGCATTATCTCATAAGGGAAATATTGGACAATCAAATTAATGACTGCCCAGGCTTCAGGATGTCTTTTTACACTATATAAAGGTGGAAATTTACATTGGAAACGTTTGGTTTAGCTGTTATAAAAGTTTGTTTTTTTAGTGCTGTAAATGCATTTTCAGCTCGCACTGTACACATTTGCTATGAGAGGCATTATCTCATAAGGGAAATATTGGACAATCAAATTAATGACTGCCCAGGCTTCAGGATGTCTTTTTACACTATATAAAGGTGGAAATTTACATTTGAAACGTTTGGTTTAGCTGTTATAAAAGTTTGGTTTTTTAGTGCTGAAAATGCATTTTCAGCTCGCGCTGTACACATTTGCTATGAGAGGCATTATCTCATAAGGGAAATATTGGACAATCAAATTAATGACTGCCCAGGCTTCAGGATGTCTTTTTACACTATATAAAGGTGGAAATTTACATTGGAAACGTTTGGTTTAGCTGTTATAAAAGTTTGGTTTTTTAGTGCTGTAAATGCATTTTCAGCTCGCGCTGTACACATTTGCTATGAGAGGCATTATCTCATAAGGGAAATATTGGACAATCAAATTAATGACTGCCCAGGCTTCAGGATGTCTTTTTACACTATATAAAGGTGGAAATTTACATTGGAAACGTTTGGTTTAGGTGTTATATAAGTTTGTTTTTTTAGTGCTGAAAATGCATTTTCAGCTCGCACTGTACACATTTGCTATGTGAGGCATTATCTCATAAGGGAAATACTGGACAATCAAATTAATGACTTCCCAGGCTTCAGGATGCCTTTTTACACTATATAAAGGTGGAAATTTACATTGGAAACGTTTGGTTTAGCTGTTATAAAAGTTTGGTTTTTTTAGTGCTGAAAATTCATTGTCTGCTGGCGCTGTACACTTTTTCTAAGTGTTGCAATATCTCATGAAGGAAATACTGGACAATCAAATTAATGACTTTCCAGGCTCCAGGATGCCTTTCTACACTATATAAAGGTGGAAATTTACATTGGAAACGTTTGGTTTAGCTGTTATAAAAGTTTGGTTTTTTAGTGCTGTAAATGCATTTTCAGCTCGCGCTGTACACATTTGCTATGAGAGGCATTATCTCATAAGGGAAATATTGGACAATCATATTAATGACTGCCCAGGCTTCAGGATGTCTTTTTACACTATTTAAAGGTGGAAATTTACATTGGAAACGTTTAGTTGAGCTGTTAATGAAGTATCGTTTTTTTAGTGCTGAAAATTCATTGTCTACTGGCGCTGTACACTTTTTCTAAGTGTTGCAATATCTCATGAAGGAAATACTGGACAATCAAATTAATGACTTTCCAGGCTTCAGGAATCCTTTCTACACTATATAAAGGTGGAAATTTACATTGGAAACGTTTGGTTTAGCTGTTATAAAAGTTTGGTTTTTTAGTGCTGTAAATGCATTTTCAGCTCGCGCTGTACACATTTGCTATGAGAGGCATTATCTCATAAGGGAAATATTGGACAATCAAATTAATGACTGCCCAGGCTTCAGGATGTCTTTTTACACTATATAAAGGTGGAAATTTACATTGGAAACGTTTGGTTTAGCTGTTATAAAAGTTTGGTTTTTTAGTGCTGAAAATGTATTTTCAGCTCGCACTGTACACATTTGCTATGTGAGGCATTATCTCATAAGGGAAATACTGGACAATCAAATTAATGACTTCCCAGGCTTCAGGATGCATTTTTACACTCTATAAATGTGGAAATTTACATTGGAAACGTTTGGTTTAGCTGTTATAAAAGTTAGTTTTTTTAGTGCTGTTAATGCATTTTCAGCTCGCGCTGTACACATTTGCTATGTGAGGCATTATCTCATAAGGGAAATACTGGACAATCAAATTAATGACTGCCCAGGCTTCAGGATGTCTTTTTACACTATATAAAGGTGGAAATTTACATTGGAAACGTTTGGTTTAGCTGTTATAAAAGTTTGGTTTTTTAGTGCTGAAAATGCATTTTCAGCTCGCACTGTACACATTTGCTATGTGAGGCATTATCTCATAAGGGAAATACTGGACAATCAAATTAATGACTTCCCAGGCTTCAGGATGCCTTTTTACACTCTATAAATGTGGAAATTTACATTGGAAACGTTTGGTTTAGCTGTTAATGAAGTTTCGTTTTTTTAGTGCTGAAAATTCATTGTCTGCTGGCGCTGTACACTTTTTCTAAGTGTTGCAATATCTCATGAAGGAAATACTGGACAATCAAATTAATGACTTTCCAGGCTTCAGGATGCCTTTCTACACTATATAAAGGTGGAAATTTACAATGGAAACGTTTGGTTTAGCTGTTATAAAAGTTTGGTTTTTTAGTGCTGTAAATGCATTTTCAGCTCGCGCTGTACACATTTGCTATGAGAGGCATTATCTCATAAGGGAAATATTGGACAATCAAATTAATGACTGCCCAGGCTTCAGGATGTCTTTTTACACTATATAAAGGTGGAAATTTACATTGGAAACGTTTAGTTTAGCTGTTAATGAAGTTTCGTTTTTTTAGTGCTGGAAATTCATTGTCTGCTGGCGCTGTACACTTTTTCTAAGTGTTGCAATATCTCATGAAGGAAATACTGGACAATCAAATTAATGACTTTCCAGGCTTCAGGATGCCTTTCTACACTATATAAAGGTGGAAATTTACATTGGAAACGTTTGGTTTAGCTGTTATAAAAGTTTGGTTTTTTAGTGCTGTAAATGCATTTTCAGCTCGCGCTGTACACATTTGCTATGAAAGGCATTATCTCATAAGGGAAATATTGGACAATCAAATTAATGACTGCCCAGGCTTCAGGATGTCTTTTTACACTATATAAAGGTGGAAATTTACATTGGAAACGTTTAGTTTAGCTGTTAATGAAGTTTCGGTTTTTTAGTGCTGAAAATTCATTGTCTGCTGGCGCTGTACACTTTTTCTAAGTGTTGCAATATCTCATGAAGGAAATACTGGACAATCAAATTAATCACTTTCCAGGCTTCAGGATGCCTTTCTACACTATATAAAGGTGGAAATTTACATTGGAAACGTTTGGTTTAGCTGTTATAAAAGTTTGGTTTTTTAGTGCTGTAAATGCATTTTCAGCTCGCGCTGTACACATTTGCTATGTGAGGCATTATATCATAAGGGAAATACTGGACAATCAAATTAATGACTTCCCAGGCTTCAGGATGCCTTTTTACACTCTATAAATGTGGAAATTTACATTGGAAACGTTTGGTTTAGCTGTTAATGAAGTTTCGTTTTTTTAGTGCTGAAAAAACATTGTCTGCTGGCGCTGTACACTTTTTCTAAGTGTTGCAATATCTCATGAAGGAAATACTGGACAATCAAATTAATGACTTTCCAGGCTTCAGGATGCCTTTCTACACTATATAAAGGTGGAAATTTACATTGGAAACGTTTGGTTTAGCTGTTACAAAAGTTTGGTTTTTTAGTGCTGTAAATGCATTTTCAGCTCGCGCTGTACACATTTGCTATGAGAGGCATTATCTCATAAGGGAAATATTGGACAATCAAATTAATGACTGCCCAGGCTTCAGGATGTCTTTTTACACTCTATAAAGGTGGAAATTTACATTGGAAACGTTTGGTTTAGCTGTTATAAAAGTTTGGTTTTTTAGTGCTGTAAATGCATTTTCAGCTCGCGCTGTACACATTTGCTATGAGAGGCATTATCTCATAAGGGAAATATTGGACAATCAAATTAATGGCTGCCCAGGCTTCAGGATGTCTTTTTACACTATATAAAGGTGGAAATTTACATTGGAAACGTTTAGTTTAGCTGTTAATGAAGTTTCGGTTTTTTAGTGCTGAAAATTCATTGTCTGCTGGCGCTGTACACTTTTTCTAAGTGTTGCAATATCTCATGAAGGAAATACTGGACAATCAAATTAAAGACTTTCCAGGCTTCAGGATGCCTTTTTACACTATATAAAGGTGGAAATTTACATTGGAAACGTTTGGTTTAGCTGTTATAAAAGTTTGGTTTTTTAGTGCTGTAAATGCATTTTCAGCTCGCGCTGTACACATTTGCTATGAGAGGCATTATCTCATAAGGGAAATATTGGACAATCAAATTAATGACTGCCCAGGCTTCAGGATGTCTTTTTACACTATATAAAGGTGGAAATTTACATTGGAAACATTTAGTTTAGCTGTTAATGAAGTTTCGTTTTTTTAGTGCTGAAAATTCATTGTCTGCTGGCGCTGTACACTTTTTCTAAGTGTTGCAATATCTCATGAAGGAAATACTGGACAATCAAATTAATGACTTTCCAGGCTTCAGGATGCCTTTCTACACTATATAAAGGTGGAAATTTACATTGGAAACGTTTGGTTTAGCTGTTATAAAAGTTTGGTTTTTTAGTGCTGTAAATGCATTTTCAGCTCGCGCTGTACACATTTGCTATGAGAGGTATTATCTCATAAGGGAAATATTGGACAATCAAATTAATGACTGCCCAGGCTTCAGGATGTCTTTTTACACTATATAAAGGTGGAAATTTACATTGGAAACGTTTGGTTTAGCTGTTATAAAAGTTTGGTTTTTTAGTGCTGTAAATGCATTTTCAGCTCGCGCTGTACACATTTGCTATGAGAGGCATTATCTCATAAGGGAAATATTGGACAATCAAATTAATGGCTGCCCGGGCTTCAGGATGTCTTTTTACACTATATAAAGGTGGAAATTTACATTGGAAACGTTTAGTTTAGCTGTTAATGAAGTTTCGTTTTTTTAGTGCTGAAAATTCATTGTCTGCTGGCGCTGTACACTTTTTCTAAATGTTGCAATATCTCATGAAGGAAATACTGGACAATCAAATTAATGACTTTCCAGGCTTCAGGATGCCTTTCTACACTATATAAAGGTGGAAATTTACATTGGAAACGTTTGGTTTAGCTGTTATAAAAGTTTGGTTTTTTAGTGCTGTAAATGCATTTTCAGCTCGCGCTGTACACATTTGCTATGAGAGGCATTATCTCATAAGGGAAATATTGGACAATCAAATTAATGACTGCCCAGGCTTCAGGATGTCTTTTTACACTATATAAAGGAGGAAATTTACATTGGAAACGTTTGGTTTAGGTGTTATAAAAGTTTGGTTTTTTAGTGCTGAAAATGCATTTTCAGCTCGCGCTGTACACATTTGCAATGAGAGGCATTATCTCATAAGGGAAATACTGGACAATCAAATTAATGACTTCCCAGGCTTCAGGATGCCTTTTTACACTCTATAAATGTGGAAATTTACATTGGAAACGTTTGGTTTAGCTGTTAATGAAGTTTCGTTTTTTTTAGTGTTGAAAATTCGTTGTCTGCTGGCGCTGTACACTTTTTCTAAGTGTTGCAATATCTCATGAAGGAAATACTGGACAATCAAATTAATGACTTTCCAGGCTTCAGGATGCCTTTCTACACTATATAAAGGTGGAAATTTACATTGGAAACGTTTGGTTTAGCTGTTATAAAAGTTTGGTTTTTTAGTGCTGTAAATGCATTTTCAGCTCGCGCTGTACACATTTGCTATGAGAGGCATTATCTCATAAGGGAAATATTGGACAATCAAATTAATGACTGCCCAGGCTTCAGGATGTCTTTTTACACTATATAAAGGTGGAAATTTACATTGGAAACGTTTGGTTTAGCTGTTATAAAAGTTTGTTTTTTTAGTGCTGTAAATGCATTTTCAGCTCGCACTGTACACATTTGCTATGAGAGGCATTATCTCATAAGGGAAATATTGGACAATCAAATTAATGACTGCCCAGGCTTCAGGATGTCTTTTTACACTATATAAAGGTGGAAATTTACATTGGAAACGTTTACTTTAGCTGTTAATGAAGTTTCGTTTATTTAGTGCTGAAAATTCATTGTCTGCTGGCGCTGTACACTTTTTCTAAGTGTTGCAATATCTCATGAAGGAAATACTGGACAATCAAATTAATGACTTTCCAGGCTTCAGGATGCCTTTCTACACTATATAAAGGTGGAAATTTACATTGGAAACGTTTGGTTTAGCTGTTATAAAAGTTTGTTTTTTTAGTGCTGTAAATGCATTTTCAGCTCGCACTGTACACATTTGCTATGTGAGGCATTATCTCATAAGGGAAATACTGGACAATCAAATTAATGACTTCCCAGGCTTCAGGATGCCTTTTTACACTCTATAAATGTGGAAATTTACATTGGAAACGTTTGGTTTAGCTGTTAATGAAGTTTCGTTTTTTTAGTGCTGAAAATTCATTGTCTGCTGGCGCTGTACACTTTTTCTAAGTGTTGCAATATCTCATGAAGGAAATACTGGACAATCAAATTAATGACTTTCCAGGCTTCAGGATGTCTTTTTACACTATATAAAGGTGGAAATTTACATTGGAAACGTTTAGTTTAGCTGTTAATGAAGTTTCGTTTTTTTAGTGCTGAAAATTCATTGTCTGCTGGCGCTGTACACTTTTTCTAAGTGTTGCAATATCTCATGAAGGAAATACTGGACAATCAAATTAATGACTTTCCAGGCTTCAGGATGCCTTTCTACACTATATAAAGGTGGAAATTTACATTGGAAACGTTTGGTTTAGCTGTTATAAAAGTTTGGTTTTTTAGTGCTGTAAATGCATTTTCAGCTCGCGCTGTACACATTTGCTATGAGAGGCATTATCTCATAAGGGAAATATTGGACAATCAAATTAATGACTGCCCAGGCTTCAGGATGTCTTTTTACACTATATAAAGGTGGAAATTTACATTGGAAACGTTTAGTTTAGCTGTTAATGAAGTTTCGTTTTTTTAGTGCTGGAAATTCATTGTCTGCTGGCGCTGTACACTTTTTCTAAGTGTTGCAATATCTCATGAAGGAAATACTGGACAATCAAATTAAAGACTTTCCAGGCTTCAGGATGCCTTTTTACACTATATAAAGGTGGAAATTTACATTGGAAACGTTTGGTTTAGCTGTTATAAAAGTTTGGTTTTTTAGTGCTGTAAATGCATTTTCAGCTCGCGCTGTACACATTTGCTATGAGAGGCATTATCTCATAAGGGAAATATTGGACAATCAAATTAATGACTGCCCAGGCTTCAGGATGTCTTTTTACACTATATAAAGGTGGAAATTTACATTGGAAACATTTAGTTTAGCTGTTAATGAAGTTTCGTTTTTTTAGTGCTGAAAATTCATTGTCTGCTGGCGCTGTACACTTTTTCTAAGTGTTGCAATATCTCATGAAGGAAATACTGGACAATCAAATTAATGACTTTCCAGGCTTCAGGATGCCTTTCTACACTATATAAAGGTGGAAATTTACATTGGAAACGTTTGGTTTAGCTGTTATAAAAGTTTGTTTTTTTAGTGCTGTAAATGCATTTTCAGCTCGCGCTGTACACATTTGCTATGAGAGGCATTATCTCATAAGGGAAATATTGGACAATCAAATTAATGACTGCCCAGGCTTCAGGATGTCTTTTTACACTATATAAAGGTGGAAATTTACATTGGAAACGTTTGGTTTAGCTGTTATAAAAGTTTGTTTTTTTAGTGCTGTAAATGCATTTTCAGCTCGCGCTGTACACATTTGCTATGAGAGGCATTATCTCATAAGGGAAATATTGGACAATCAAATTAATGGCTGCCCGGGCTTCAGGATGTCTTTTTACACTATATAAAGGTGGAAATTTACATTGGAAACGTTTAGTTTAGCTGTTAATGAAGTTTCGTTTTTTTAGTGCTGAAAATTCATTGTCTGCTGGCGCTGTACACTTTTTCTAAATGTTGCAATATCTCATGAAGGAAATACTGGACAATCAAATTAATGACTTTCCAGGCTTCAGGATGCCTTTCTACACTATATAAAGGTGGAAATTTACATTGGAAACGTTTGGTTTAGCTGTTATAAAAGTTTGGTTTTTTAGTGCTGTAAATGCATTTTCAGCTCGCGCTGTACACATTTGCTATGAGAGGCATTATCTCATAAGGGAAATATTGGACAATCAAATTAATGACTGCCCAGGCTTCAGGATGTCTTTTTACACTATATAAAGGAGGAAATTTACATTGGAAACGTTTGGTTTAGGTGTTATAAAAGTTTGGTTTTTTAGTGCTGAAAATGCATTTTCAGCTCGCGCTGTACACATTTGCAATGAGAGGCATTATCTCATAAGGGAAATACTGGACAATCAAATTAATGACTTCCCAGGCTTCAGGATGCCTTTTTACACTCTATAAATGTGGAAATTTACATTGGAAACGTTTGGTTTAGCTGTTAATGAAGTTTCGTTTTTTTTAGTGTTGAAAATTCGTTGTCTGCTGGCGCTGTACACTTTTTCTAAGTGTTGCAATATCTCATGAAGGAAATACTGGACAATCAAATTAATGACTTTCCAGGCTTCAGGATGCCTTTCTACACTATATAAAGGTGGAAATTTACATTGGAAACGTTTGGTTTAGCTGTTATAAAAGTTTGGTTTTTTAGTGCTGTAAATGCATTTTCAGCTCGCGCTGTACACATTTGCTATGAGAGGCATTATCTCATAAGGGAAATATTGGACAATCAAATTAATGACTGCCCAGGCTTCAGGATGTCTTTTTACACTATATAAAGGTGGAAATTTACATTGGAAACGTTTGGTTTAGCTGTTATAAAAGTTTGTTTTTTTAGTGCTGTAAATGCATTTTCAGCTCGCACTGTACACATTTGCTATGAGAGGCATTATCTCATAAGGGAAATATTGGACAATCAAATTAATGACTGCCCAGGCTTCAGGATGTCTTTTTACACTATATAAAGGTGGAAATTTACATTGGAAAC
The DNA here is from genome assembly GCF_059441095.1 of Idiotropiscis lumnitzeri. Classification (NCBI taxonomy): domain Eukaryota; kingdom Metazoa; phylum Chordata; class Actinopteri; order Syngnathiformes; family Syngnathidae; genus Idiotropiscis; species Idiotropiscis lumnitzeri. The sequence goes on along the minus strand of NW_028283742.1, from coordinate 202,503 downwards.
GTTTACTTTAGCTGTTAATGAAGTTTCGTTTATTTAGTGCTGAAAATTCATTGTCTGCTGGCGCTGTACACTTTTTCTAAGTGTTGCAATATCTCATGAAGGAAATACTGGACAATCAAATTAATGACTTTCCAGGCTTCAGGATGCCTTTCTACACTATATAAAGGTGGAAATTTACATTGGAAACGTTTGGTTTAGCTGTTATAAAAGTTTGTTTTTTTAGTGCTGTAAATGCATTTTCAGCTCGCACTGTACACATTTGCTATGTGAGGCATTATCTCATAAGGGAAATACTGGACAATCAAATTAATGACTTCCCAGGCTTCAGGATGCCTTTTTACACTCTATAAATGTGGAAATTTACATTGGAAACGTTTGGTTTAGCTGTTAATGAAGTTTCGTTTTTTTAGTGCTGAAAATTCATTGTCTGCTGGCGCTGTACACTTTTTCTAAGTGTTGCAATATCTCATGAAGGAAATACTGGACAATCAAATTAATGACTTTCCAGGCTTCAGGATGCCTTTCTACACTATATAAAGGTGGAAATTTATATTGGAAACGTTTGGTTTAGCTGTTATAAAAGTTTGGTTTTTTAGTGCTGTAAATGCATTTTCAGCTCGCGCTGTACACATTTGCTATGAGAGGCATTATCTCATAAGGGAAATATTGGACAATCAAATTAATGACTGCCCAGGCTTCAGGATGTCTTTTTACACTATATAAAGGTGGAAATTTACATTGGAAACGTTTGGTTTAGCTGTTATAAAAGTTTGTTTTTTTAGTGCTGTAAATGCATTTTCAGCTCGCACTGTACACATTTGCTATGAGAGGCATTATCTCATAAGGGAAATATTGGACAATCAAATTAATGACTGCCCAGGCTTCAGGATGTCTTTTTACACTATATAAAGGTGGAAATTTACATTGGAAACGTTTACTTTAGCTGTTAATGAAGTTTCGTTTATTTAGTGCTGAAAATTCATTGTCTGCTGGCGCTGTACACTTTTTCTAAGTGTTGCAATATCTCATGAAGGAAATACTGGACAATCAAATTAATGACTTTCCAGGCTTCAGGATGCCTTTCTACACTATATAAAGGTGGAAATTTACATTGGAAACGTTTGGTTTAGCTGTTATAAAAGTTTGTTTTTTTAGTGCTGTAAATGCATTTTCAGCTCGCGCTGTACACATTTGCTATGAGAGGCATTATCTCATAAGGGAAATATTGGACAATCAAATTAATGACTGCCCAGGCTTCAGGATGTCTTTTTACACTATATAAAGGTGGAAATTTACATTGGAAACGTTTGGTTTAGCTGTTATAAAAGTTTGTTTTTTTAGTGCTGTAAATGCATTTTCAGCTCGCACTGTACACATTTGCTATGAGAGGCATTATCTCATAAGGGAAATATTGGACAATCAAATTAATGACTGCCCAGGCTTCAGGATGTCTTTTTACACTATATAAAGGTGGAAATTTACATTGGAAACGTTTACTTTAGCTGTTAATGAAGTTTCGTTTATTTAGTGCTGAAAATTCATTGTCTGCTGGCGCTGTACACTTTTTCTAAGTGTTGCAATATCTCATGAAGGAAATACTGGACAATCAAATTAATGACTTTCCAGGCTTCAGGATGCCTTTCTACACTATATAAAGGTGGAAATTTACATTGGAAACGTTTGGTTTAGCTGTTATAAAAGTTTGTTTTTTTAGTGCTGTAAATGCATTTTCAGCTCGCACTGTACACATTTGCTATGTGAGGCATTATCTCATAAGGGAAATACTGGACAATCAAATTAATGACTTCCCAGGCTTCAGGATGCCTTTTTACACTCTATAAATGTGGAAATTTACATTGGAAACGTTTGGTTTAGCTGTTAATGAAGTTTCGTTTTTTTTAGTGCTGAAAATTCATTGTCTGCTGGCGCTGTACACTTTTTCTAAGTGTTGCAATATCTCATGAAGGAAATACTGGACAATCAAATTAATGACTTTCCAGGCTTCAGGATGCCTTTCTACACTATATAAAGGTGGAAATTTACATTGGAAACGTTTGGTTTAGCTGTTATAAAAGTTTGGTTTTTTAGTGCTGTAAATGCATTTTCAGCTCGCGCTGTACACATTTGCTATGAGAGGCATTATCTCATAAGGGAAATATTGGACAATCAAATTAATGACTGCCCAGGCTTCAGGATGTCTTTTTACACTATATAAAGGTGGAAATTTACATTGGAAACGTTTGGTTTAGCTGTTATAAAAGTTTGTTTTTTTAGTGCTGTAAATGCATTTTCAGCTCGCACTGTACACATTTGCTATGAGAGGCATTATCTCATAAGGGAAATATTGGACAATCAAATTAATGACTGCCCAGGCTTCAGGATGTCTTTTTACACTATATAAAGGTGGAAATTTACATTGGAAACGTTTACTTTAGCTGTTAATGAAGTTTCGTTTATTTAGTGCTGAAAATTCATTGTCTGCTGGCGCTGTACACTTTTTCTAAGTGTTGCAATATCTCATGAAGGAAATACTGGACAATCAAATTAATGACTTTCCAGGCTTCAGGATGCCTTTCTACACTATATAAAGGTGGAAATTTACATTGGAAACGTTTGGTTTAGCTGTTATAAAAGTTTGTTTTTTTAGTGCTGTAAATGCATTTTCAGCTCGCACTGTACACATTTGCTATGTGAGGCATTATCTCATAAGGGAAATACTGGACAATCAAATTAATGACTTCCCAGGCTTCAGGATGCCTTTTTACACTCTATAAATGTGGAAATTTACATTGGAAACGTTTGGTTTAGCTGTTAATGAAGTTTCGTTTTTTTAGTGCTGAAAATTCATTGTCTGCTGGCGCTGTACACTTTTTCTAAGTGTTGCAATATCTCATGAAGGAAATACTGGACAATCAAATTAATGACTTTCCAGGCTTCAGGATGCCTTTCTACACTATATAAAGGTGGAAATTTACATTGGAAACGTTTGGTTTAGCTGTTATAAAAGTTTGGTTTTTTAGTGCTGTAAATGCATTTTCAGCTCGCGCTGTACACATTTGCTATGAGAGGCATTATCTCATAAGGGAAATATTGGACAATCAAATTAATGACTGCCCAGGCTTCAGGATGTCTTTTTACACTATATAAAGGTGGAAATTTACATTGGAAACGTTTGGTTTAGCTGTTATAAAAGTTTGTTTTTTTAGTGCTGTAAATGCATTTTCAGCTCGCACTGTACACATTTGCTATGAGAGGCATTATCTCATAAGGGAAATATTGGACAATCAAATTAATGACTGCCCAGGCTTCAGGATGTCTTTTTACACTATATAAAGGTGGAAATTTACATTGGAAACGTTTGGTTTAGCTGTTATAAAAGTTTGTTTTTTTAGTGCTGTAAATGCATTTTCAGCTCGCACTGTACACATTTGCTATGAGAGGCATTATCTCATAAGGGAAATATTGGACAATCAAATTAATGACTGCCCAGGCTTCAGGATGTCTTTTTACACTATATAAAGGTGGAAATTTACATTTGAAACGTTTGGTTTAGCTGTTATAAAAGTTTGGTTTTTTAGTGCTGAAAATGCATTTTCAGCTCGCGCTGTACACATTTGCTATGAGAGGCATTATCTCATAAGGGAAATATTGGACAATCAAATTAATGACTGCCCAGGCTTCAGGATGTCTTTTTACACTATATAAAGGTGGAAATTTACATTGGAAACGTTTGGTTTAGCTGTTATAAAAGTTTGGTTTTTTAGTGCTGTAAATGCATTTTCAGCTCGCGCTGTACACATTTGCTATGAGAGGCATTATCTCATAAGGGAAATATTGGACAATCAAATTAATGACTGCCCAGGCTTCAGGATGTCTTTTTACACTATATAAAGGTGGAAATTTACATTGGAAACGTTTGGTTTAGGTGTTATATAAGTTTGTTTTTTTAGTGCTGAAAATGCATTTTCAGCTCGCACTGTACACATTTGCTATGTGTGGCATTATCTCATAAGGGAAATACTGGACAATCAAATTAATGACTTCCCAGGCTTCAGGATGCCTTTTTACACTATATAAAGGTGGAAATTTACATTGGAAACGTTTGGTTTAGCTGTTATAAAAGTTTGGTTTTTTTAGTGCTGAAAATTCATTGTCTGCTGGCGCTGTACACTTTTTCTAAGTGTTGCAATATCTCATGAAGGAAATACTGGACAATCAAATTAATGACTTTCCAGGCTCCAGGATGCCTTTCTACACTATATAAAGGTGGAAATTTACATTGGAAACGTTTGGTTTAGCTGTTATAAAAGTTTGGTTTTTTAGTGCTGTAAATGCATTTTCAGCTCGCGCTGTACACATTTGCTATGAGAGGCATTATCTCATAAGGGAAATATTGGACAATCATATTAATGACTGCCCAGGCTTCAGGATGTCTTTTTACACTATATAAAGGTGGAAATTTACATTGGAAACGTTTAGTTGAGCTGTTAATGAAGTATCGTTTTTTTAGTGCTGAAAATTCATTGTCTACTGGCGCTGTACACTTTTTCTAAGTGTTGCAATATCTCATGAAGGAAATACTGGACAATCAAATTAATGACTTTCCAGGCTTCAGGATGCCTTTCTACACTAGATAAAGGTGGAAATTTACATTGGAAACGTTTGGTTTAGCTGTTATAAAAGTTTGTTTTTTTAGTGCTGTAAATGCATTTTCAGCTCGCACTGTACACATTTGCTATGAGAGGCATTATCTCATAAGGGAAATATTGGACAATCAAATTAATGACTGCCCAGGCTTCAGGATGTCTTTTTACACTGTATAAAGGTGGAAATTTACATTGGAAACGTTTACTTTAGCTGTTAATGAAGTTTCGTTTATTTAGTGCTGAAAATTCATTGTCTGCTGGCGCTGTACACTTTTTCTAAGTGTTGCAATATCTCATGAAGGAAATACTGGACAATCAAATTAATGACTTTCCAGGCTTCAGGATGCCTTTCTACACTATATAAAGGTGGAAATTTACATTGGAAACGTTTGGTTTAGCTGTTATAAAAGTTTGTTTTTTTAGTGCTGTAAATGCATTTTCAGCTCGCGCTGTACACATTTGCTATGAGAGGCATTATCTCATAAGGGAAATATTGGACAATCAAATTAATGACTGCCCAGGCTTCAGGATGTCTTTTTACACTATATAAAGGTGGAAATTTACATTGGAAACGTTTGGTTTAGCTGTTATAAAAGTTTGTTTTTTTAGTGCTGTAAATGCATTTTCAGCTCGCACTGTACACATTTGCTATGAGATGCATTATCTCATAAGGGAAATATTGGACAATCAAATTAATGACTGCCCAGGCTTCAGGATGTCTTTTTACACTATATAAAGGTGGAAATTTACATTGGAAACGTTTGGTTTAGCTGTTATAAAAGTTTGTTTTTTTAGTGCTGTAAATGCATTTTCAGCTCGCACTGTACACATTTGCTATGAGAGGCATTATCTCATAAGGGAAATATTGGACAATCAAATTAATGACTGCCCAGGCTTCAGGATGTCTTTTTACACTATATAAAGGTGGAAATTTACATTTGAAACGTTTGGTTTAGCTGTTATAAAAGTTTGGTTTTTTAGTGCTGAAAATGCATTTTCAGCTCGCGCTGTACACATTTGCTATGAGAGGCATTATCTCATAAGGGAAATATTGGACAATCAAATTAATGACTGCCCAGGCTTCAGGATGTCTTTTTACACTATATAAAGGTGGAAATTTACATTGGAAACGTTTGGTTTAGCTGTTATAAAAGTTTGGTTTTTTAGTGCTGTAAATGCATTTTCAGCTCGCGCTGTACACATTTGCTATGAGAGGCATTATCTCATAAGGGAAATATTGGACAATCAAATTAATGACTGCCCAGGCTTCAGGATGTCTTTTTACACTATATAAAGGTGGAAATTTACATTGGAAACGTTTGGTTTAGGTGTTATATAAGTTTGTTTTTTTAGTGCTGAAAATGCATTTTCAGCTCGCACTGTACACATTTGCTATGTGAGGCATTATCTCATAAGGGAAATACTGGACAATCAAATTAATGACTTCCCAGGCTTCAGGATGCCTTTTTACACTATATAAAGGTGGAAATTTACATTGGAAACGTTTGGTTTAGCTGTTATAAAAGTTTGGTTTTTTTAGTGCTGAAAATTCATTGTCTGCTGGCGCTGTACACTTTTTCTAAGTGTTGCAATATCTCATGAAGGAAATACTGGACAATCAAATTAATGACTTTCCAGGCTCCAGGATGCCTTTCTACACTATATAAAGGTGGAAATTTACATTGGAAACGTTTGGTTTAGCTGTTATAAAAGTTTGGTTTTTTAGTGCTGTAAATGCATTTTCAGCTCGCGCTGTACACATTTGCTATGAGAGGCATTATCTCATAAGGGAAATATTGGACAATCATATTAATGACTGCCCAGGCTTCAGGATGTCTTTTTACACTATTTAAAGGTGGAAATTTACATTGGAAACGTTTAGTTGAGCTGTTAATGAAGTATCGTTTTTTTAGTGCTGAAAATTCATTGTCTACTGGCGCTGTACACTTTTTCTAAGTGTTGCAATATCTCATGAAGGAAATACTGGACAATCAAATTAATGACTTTCCAGGCTTCAGGATGCCTTTCTACACTATATAAAGGTGGAAATTTACATTGGAAACGTTTGGTTTAGCTGTTATAAAAGTTTGGTTTTTTAGTGCTGTAAATGCATTTTCAGCTCGCGCTGTACACATTTGCTATGAGAGGCATTATCTCATAAGGGAAATATTGGACAATCAAATTAATGACTGCCCAGGCTTCAGGATGTCTTTTTACACTATATAAAGGTGGAAATTTACATTGGAAACGTTTGGTTTAGCTGTTATAAAAGTTTGGTTTTTTAGTGCTGAAAATGTATTTTCAGCTCGCACTGTACACATTTGCTATGTGAGGCATTATCTCATAAGGGAAATACTGGACAATCAAATTAATGACTTCCCAGGCTTCAGGATGCATTTTTACACTCTATAAATGTGGAAATTTACATTGGAAACGTTTGGTTTAGCTGTTATAAAAGTTTGTTTTTTTAGTGCTGTAAATGCATTTTCAGCTCGCGCTGTACACATTTGCTATGTGAGGCATTATCTCATAAGGGAAATACTGGACAATCAAATTAATGACTGCCCAGGCTTCAGGATGTCTTTTTACACTATATAAAGGTGGAAATTTACATTGGAAACGTTTGGTTTAGCTGTTATAAAAGTTTGGTTTTTTAGTGCTGTAAATGCATTTTCAGCTCGCGCTGTACACATTTGCTATGAGAGGCATTATCTCATAAGGGAAATATTGGACAATCAAATTAATGACTGCCCAGGCTTCAGGATGTCTTTTTACACTATATAAAGGTGGAAATTTACATTGGAAACGTTTGGTTTAGGTGTTATATAAGTTTGTTTTTTTAGTGCTGAAAATGCATTTTCAGCTCGCACTGTACACATTTGCTATGTGAGGCATTATCTCATAAGGGAAATACTGGACAATCAAATTAATGACTTCCCAGGCTTCAGGATGCCTTTTTACACTATATAAAGGTGGAAATTTACATTGGAAACGTTTGGTTTAGCTGTTATAAAAGTTTGGTTTTTTTAGTGCTGAAAATTCATTGTCTGCTGGCGCTGTACACTTTTTCTAAGTGTTGCAATATCTCATGAAGGAAATACTGGACAATCAAATTAATGACTTTCCAGGCTCCAGGATGCCTTTCTACACTATATAAAGGTGGAAATTTACATTGGAAACGTTTGGTTTAGCTGTTATAAAAGTTTGGTTTTTTAGTGCTGTAAATGCATTTTCAGCTCGCGCTGTACACATTTGCTATGAGAGGCATTATCTCATAAGGGAAATATTGGACAATCATATTAATGACTGCCCAGGCTTCAGGATGTCTTTTTACACTATTTAAAGGTGGAAATTTACATTGGAAACGTTTAGTTGAGCTGTTAATGAAGTATCGTTTTTTTAGTGCTGAAAATTCATTGTCTACTGGCGCTGTACACTTTTTCTAAGTGTTGCAATATCTCATGAAGGAAATACTGGACAATCAAATTAATGACTTTCCAGGCTTCAGGATGCCTTTCTACACTATATAAAGGTGGAAATTTACATTGGAAACGTTTGGTTTAGCTGTTATAAAAGTTTGGTTTTTTAGTGCTGTAAATGCATTTTCAGCTCGCGCTGTACACATTTGCTATGAGAGGCATTATCTCATAAGGGAAATATTGGACAATCAAATTAATGACTGCCCAGGCTTCAGGATGTCTTTTTACACTATATAAAGGTGGAAATTTACATTGGAAACGTTTGGTTTAGCTGTTATAAAAGTTTGGTTTTTTAGTGCTGAAAATGTATTTTCAGCTCGCACTGTACACATTTGCTATGTGAGGCATTATCTCATAAGGGAAATACTGGACAATCAAATTAATGACTTCCCAGGCTTCAGGATGCATTTTTACACTCTATAAATGTGGAAATTTACATTGGAAACGTTTGGTTTAGCTGTTATAAAAGTTTGTTTTTTTAGTGCTGTAAATGCATTTTCAGCTCGCGCTGTACACATTTGCTATGTGAGGCATTATCTCATAAGGGAAATACTGGACAATCAAATTAATGACTGCCCAGGCTTCAGGATGTCTTTTTACACTATATAAAGGTGGAAATTTACATTGGAAACGTTTGGTTTAGCTGTTATAAAAGTTTGGTTTTTTAGTGCTGAAAATGCATTTTCAGCTCGCACTGTACACATTTGCTATGTGAGGCATTATCTCATAAGGGAAATACTGGACAATCAAATTAATGACTTCCCAGGCTTCAGGATGCCTTTTTACACTCTATAAATGTGGAAATTTACATTGGAAACGTTTGGTTTAGCTGTTAATGAAGTTTCGTTTTTTTAGTGCTGAAAATTCATTGTCTGCTGGCGCTGTACACTTTTTCTAAGTGTTGCAATATCTCATGAAGGAAATACTGGACAATCAAATTAATGACTTTCCAGGCTTCAGGATGCCTTTCTACACTATATAAAGGTGGAAATTTACAATGGAAACGTTTGGTTTAGCTGTTATAAAAGTTTGGTTTTTTAGTGCTGTAAATGCATTTTCAGCTCGCGCTGTACACATTTGCTATGAGAGGCATTATCTCATAAGGGAAATATTGGACAATCAAATTAATGACTGCCCAGGCTTCAGGATGTCTTTTTACACTATATAAAGGTGGAAATTTACATTGGAAACGTTTAGTTTAGCTGTTAATGAAGTTTCGTTTTTTTAGTGCTGGAAATTCATTGTCTGCTGGCGCTGTACACTTTTTCTAAGTGTTGCAATATCTCATGAAGGAAATACTGGACAATCAAATTAATGACTTTCCAGGCTTCAGGATGCCTTTCTACACTATATAAAGGTGGAAATTTACATTGGAAACGTTTGGTTTAGCTGTTATAAAAGTTTGGTTTTTTAGTGCTGTAAATGCATTTTCAGCTCGCGCTGTACACATTTGCTATGAAAGGCATTATCTCATAAGGGAAATATTGGACAATCAAATTAATGACTGCCCAGGCTTCAGGATGTCTTTTTACACTATATAAAGGTGGAAATTTACATTGGAAACGTTTAGTTTAGCTGTTAATGAAGTTTCGGTTTTTTAGTGCTGAAAATTCATTGTCTGCTGGCGCTGTACACTTTTTCTAAGTGTTGCAATATCTCATGAAGGAAATACTGGACAATCAAATTAATCACTTTCCAGGCTTCAGGATGCCTTTCTACACTATATAAAGGTGGAAATTTACATTGGAAACGTTTGGTTTAGCTGTTATAAAAGTTTGGTTTTTTAGTGCTGTAAATGCATTTTCAGCTCGCGCTGTACACATTTGCTATGTGAGGCATTATATCATAAGGGAAATACTGGACAATCAAATTAATGACTTCCCAGGCTTCAGGATGCCTTTTTACACTCTATAAATGTGGAAATTTACATTGGAAACGTTTGGTTTAGCTGTTAATGAAGTTTCGTTTTTTTAGTGCTGAAAAAACATTGTCTGCTGGCGCTGTACACTTTTTCTAAGTGTTGCAATATCTCATGAAGGAAATACTGGACAATCAAATTAATGACTTTCCAGGCTTCAGGATGCCTTTCTACACTATATAAAGGTAGAAATTTACATTGGAAACGTTTGGTTTAGCTGTTATAAAAGTTTGGTTTTTTAGTGCTGTAAATGCATTTTCAGCTCGCGCTGTACACATTTGCTATGAGAGGCATTATCTCATAAGGGAAATATTGGACAATCAAATTAATGACTGCCCAGGCTTCAGGATGTCTTTTTACACTCTATAAAGGTGGAAATTTACATTGGAAACGTTTGGTTTAGCTGTTATAAAAGTTTGGTTTTTTAGTGCTGTAAATGCATTTTCAGCTCGCGCTGTACACATTTGCTATGAGAGGCATTATCTCATAAGGGAAATATTGGACAATCAAATTAATGGCTGCCCAGGCTTCAGAATGTCTTTTTACACTATATAAAGGTGGAAATTTACATTGGAAACGTTTAGTTTAGCTGTTAATGAAGTTTCGGTTTTTTAGTGCTGAAAATTCATTGTCTGCTGGCGCTGTACACTTTTTCTAAGTGTTGCAATATCTCATGAAGGAAATACTGGACAATCAAATTAAAGACTTTCCAGGCTTCAGGATGCCTTTTTACACTATATAAAGGTGGAAATTTACATTGGAAACGTTTGGTTTAGCTGTTATAAAAGTTTGGTTTTTTAGTGCTGTAAATGCATTTTCAGCTCGCGCTGTACACATTTGCTATGAGAGGCATTATCTCATAAGGGAAATATTGGACAATCAAATTAATGACTGCCCAGGCTTCAGGATGTCTTTTTACACTATATAAAGGTGGAAATTTACATTGGAAACGTTTGGTTTAGCTGTTATAAAAGTTTGTTTTTTTAGTGCTGTAAATGCATTTTCAGCTCGCACTGTACACATTTGCTATGAGAGGCATTATCTCATAAGGGAAATATTGGACAATCAAATTAATGACTGCCCAGGCTTCAGGATGTCTTTTTACACTATATAAAGGTGGAAATTTACATTGGAAACGTTTGGTTTAGCTGTTATAAAAGTTTGTTTTTTTAGTGCTGTAAATGCATTTTCAGCTCGCACTGTACACATTTGCTATGAGAGGCATTATCTCATAAGGGAAATATTGGACAATCAAATTAATGACTGCCCAGGCTTCAGGATGTCTTTTTACACTATATAAAGGTGGAAATTTACATTTGAAACGTTTGGTTTAGCTGTTATAAAAGTTTGGTTTTTTAGTGCTGAAAATGCATTTTCAGCTCGCGCTGTACACATTTGCTATGAGAGGCATTATCTCATAAGGGAAATATTGGACAATCAAATTAATGACTGCCCAGGCTTCAGGATGTCTTTTTACACTATATAAAGGTGGAAATTTACATTGGAAACGTTTGGTTTAGCTGTTATAAAAGTTTGGTTTTTTAGTGCTGTAAATGCATTTTCAGCTCGCGCTGTACACATTTGCTATGAGAGGCATTATCTCATAAGGGAAATATTGGACAATCAAATTAATGACTGCCCAGGCTTCAGGATGTCTTTTTACACTATATAAAGGTGGAAATTTACATTGGAAACGTTTGGTTTAGGTGTTATATAAGTTTGTTTTTTTAGTGCTGAAAATGCATTTTCAGCTCGCACTGTACACATTTGCTATGTGAGGCATTATCTCATAAGGGAAATACTGGACAATCAAATTAATGACTTCCCAGGCTTCAGGATGCCTTTTTACACTATATAAAGGTGGAAATTTACATTGGAAACGTTTGGTTTAGCTGTTATAAAAGTTTGGTTTTTTTAGTGCTGAAAATTCATTGTCTGCTGGCGCTGTACACTTTTTCTAAGTGTTGCAATATCTCATGAAGGAAATACTGGACAATCAAATTAATGACTTTCCAGGCTCCAGGATGCCTTTCTACACTATATAAAGGTGGAAATTTACATTGGAAACGTTTGGTTTAGCTGTTATAAAAGTTTGGTTTTTTAGTGCTGTAAATGCATTTTCAGCTCGCGCTGTACACATTTGCTATGAGAGGCATTATCTCATAAGGGAAATATTGGACAATCATATTAATGACTGCCCAGGCTTCAGGATGTCTTTTTACACTATATAAAGGTGGAAATTTACATTGGAAACGTTTAGTTGAGTTGTTAATGAAGTATCGTTTTTTTAGTGCTGAAAATTCATTGTCTACTGGCGCTGTACACTTTTTCTAAGTGTTGCAATATCTCATGAAGGAAATACTGGACAATCAAATTAATGACTTTCCAGGCTTCAGGATGCCTTTCTACACTAGATAAAGGTGGAAATTTACATTGGAAACGTTTGGTTTAGCTGTTATAAAAGTTTGTTTTTTTAGTGCTGTAAATGCATTTTCAGCTCGCACTGTACACATTTGCTATGAGAGGCATTATCTCATAAGGGAAATATTGGACAATCAAATTAATGACTGCCCAGGCTTCAGGATGTCTTTTTACACTATATAAAGGTGGAAATTTACATTGGAAACGTTTACTTTAGCTGTTAATGAAGTTTCGTTTATTTAGTGCTGAAAATTCATTGTCTGCTGGCGCTGTACACTTTTTCTAAGTGTTGCAATATCTCATGAAGGAAATACTGGACAATCAAATTAATGACTTTCCAGGCTTCAGGATGCCTTTCTACACTATATAAAGGTGGAAATTTACATTGGAAACGTTTGGTTTAGCTGTTATAAAAGTTTGGTTTTTTAGTGCTGTAAATGCATTTTCAGCTCGCGCTGTACACATTTGCTATGAGAGGCATTATCTCATAAGGGAAATATTGGACAATCAAATTAATGACTGCCCAGGCTTCAGGATGTCTTTTTACACTATATAAAGGTGGAAATTTACATTGGAAACGTTTGGTTTAGCTGTTATAAAAGTTTGTTTTTTTAGTGCTGTAAATGCATTTTCAGCTCGCACTGTACACATTTGCTATGAGAGGCATTATCTCATAAGGGAAATATTGGACAATCAAATTAATGACTGCCCAGGCTTCAGGATGTCTTTTTACACTATATAAAGGTGGAAATTTACATTGGAAACGTTTGGTTTAGCTGTTATAAAAGTTTGTTTTTTTAGTGCTGTAAATGCATTTTCAGCTCGCACTGTACACATTTGCTATGAGAGGCATTATCTCATAAGGGAAATATTGGACAATCAAATTAATGACTGCCCAGGCTTCAGGATGTCTTTTTACACTATATAAAGGTGGAAATTTACATTTGAAACGTTTGGTTTAGCTGTTATAAAAGTTTGGTTTTTTAGTGCTGAAAATGCATTTTCAGCTCGCGCTGTACACATTTGCTATGAGAGGCATTATCTCATAAGGGAAATATTGGACAATCAAATTAATGACTGCCCAGGCTTCAGGATGTCTTTTTACACTATATAAAGGTGGAAATTTACATTGGAAACGTTTGGTTTAGCTGTTATAAAAGTTTGGTTTTTTAGTGCTGTAAATGCATTTTCAGCTCGCGCTGTACACATTTGCTATGAGAGGCATTATCTCATAAGGGAAATATTGGACAATCAAATTAATGACTGCCCAGGCTTCAGGATGTCTTTTTACACTATATAAAGGTGGAAATTTACATTGGAAACGTTTGGTTTAGGTGTTATATAAGTTTGTTTTTTTAGTGCTGAAAATGCATTTTCAGCTCGCACTGTACACATTTGCTATGTGAGGCATTATCTCATAAGGGAAATACTGGACAATCAAATTAATGACTTCCCAGGCTTCAGGATGCCTTTTTACACTATATAAAGGTGGAAATTTACATTGGAAACGTTTGGTTTAGCTGTTATAAAAGTTTGGTTTTTTTAGTGCTGAAAATTCATTGTCTGCTGGCGCTGTACACTTTTTCTAAGTGTTGCAATATCTCATGAAGGAAATACTGGACAATCAAATTAATGACTTTCCAGGCTCCAGGATGCCTTTCTACACTATATAAAGGTGGAAATTTACATTGGAAACGTTTGGTTTAGCTGTTATAAAAGTTTGGTTTTTTAGTGCTGTAAATGCATTTTCAGCTCGCGCTGTACACATTTGCTATGAGAGGCATTATCTCATAAGGGAAATATTGGACAATCATATTAATGACTGCCCAGGCTTCAGGATGTCTTTTTACACTATTTAAAGGTGGAAATTTACATTGGAAACGTTTAGTTGAGCTGTTAATGAAGTATCGTTTTTTTAGTGCTGAAAATTCATTGTCTACTGGCGCTGTACACTTTTTCTAAGTGTTGCAATATCTCATGAAGGAAATACTGGACAATCAAATTAATGACTTTCCAGGCTTCAGGATGCCTTTCTACACTATATAAAGGTGGAAATTTACATTGGAAACGTTTGGTTTAGCTGTTATAAAAGTTTGGTTTTTTAGTGCTGTAAATGCATTTTCAGCTCGCGCTGTACACATTTGCTATGAGAGGCATTATCTCATAAGGGAAATATTGGACAATCAAATTAATGACTGCCCAGGCTTCAGGATGTCTTTTTACACTATATAAAGGTGGAAATTTACATTGGAAACGTTTGGTTTAGCTGTTATAAAAGTTTGGTTTTTTAGTGCTGAAAATGTATTTTCAGCTCGCACTGTACACATTTGCTATGTGAGGCATTATCTCATAAGGGAAATACTGGACAATCAAATTAATGACTTCCCAGGCTTCAGGATGCATTTTTACACTCTATAAATGTGGAAATTTACATTGGAAACGTTTGGTTTAGCTGTTATAAAAGTTTGTTTTTTTAGTGCTGTAAATGCATTTTCAGCTCGCGCTGTACACATTTGCTATGTGAGGCATTATCTCATAAGGGAAATACTGGACAATCAAATTAATGACTGCCCAGGCTTCAGGATGTCTTTTTACACTATATAAAGGTGGAAATTTACATTGGAAACGTTTGGTTTAGCTGTTATAAAAGTTTGGTTTTTTAGTGCTGAAAATGCATTTTCAGCTCGCACTGTACACATTTGCTATGTGAGGCATTATCTCATAAGGGAAATACTGGACAATCAAATTAATGACTTCCCAGGCTTCAGGATGCCTTTTTACACTCTATAAATGTGGAAATTTACATTGGAAACGTTTGGTTTAGCTGTTAATGAAGTTTCGTTTTTTTAGTGCTGAAAATTCATTGTCTGCTGGCGCTGTACACTTTTTCTAAGTGTTGCAATATCTCATGAAGGAAATACTGGACAATCAAATTAATGACTTTCCAGGCTTCAGGATGCCTTTCTACACTATATAAAGGTGGAAATTTACAATGGAAACGTTTGGTTTAGCTGTTATAAAAGTTTGGTTTTTTAGTTCTGTAAATGCATTTTCAGCTCGCGCTGTACACATTTGCTATGAGAGGCATTATCTCATAAGGGAAATATTGGACAATCAAATTAATGACTGCCCAGGCTTCAGGATGTCTTTTTACACTATATAAAGGTGGAAATTTACATTGGAAACGTTTAGTTTAGCTGTTAATGAAGTTTCGTTTTTTTAGTGCTGGAAATTCATTGTCTGCTGGCGCTGTACACTTTTTCTAAGTGTTGCAATATCTCATGAAGGAAATACTGGACAATCAAATTAATGACTTTCCAGGCTTCAGGATGCCTTTCTACACTATATAAAGGTGGAAATTTACATTGGAAACGTTTGGTTTAGCTGTTATAAAAGTTTGGTTTTTTAGTGCTGTAAATGCATTTTCAGCTCGCGCTGTACACATTTGCTATGAAAGGCATTATCTCATAAGGGAAATATTGGACAATCAAATTAATGACTGCCCAGGCTTCAGGATGTCTTTTTACACTATATAAAGGTGGAAATTTACATTGGAAACGTTTAGTTTAGCTGTTAATGAAGTTTCGGTTTTTTAGTGCTGAAAATTCATTGTCTGCTGGCGCTGTACACTTTTTCTAAGTGTTGCAATATCTCATGAAGGAAATACTGGACAATCAAATTAATCACTTTCCAGGCTTCAGGATGCCTTTCTACACTATTAAAAGGTGGAAATTTACATTGGAAACGTTTGGTTTAGCTGTTATAAAAGTTTGGTTTTTTAGTGCTGTAAATGCATTTTCAGCTCGCGCTGTACACATTTGCTATGTGAGGCATTATATCATAAGGGAAATACTGGACAATCAAATTAATGACTTCCCAGGCTTCAGGATGCCTTTTTACACTCTATAAATGTGGAAATTTACATTGGAAACGTTTGGTTTAGCTGTTAATGAAGTTTCGTTTTTTTAGTGCTGAAAAAACATTGTCTGCTGGCGCTGTACACTTTTTCTAAGTGTTGCAATATCTCATGAAGGAAATACTGGACAATCAAATTAATGACTTTCCAGGCTTCAGGATGCCTTTCTACACTATATAAAGGTAGAAATTTACATTGGAAACGTTTGGTTTAGCTGTTATAAAAGTTTGGTTTTTTAGTGCTGTAAATGCATTTTCAGCTCGCGCTGTACACATTTGCTATGAGAGGCATTATCTCATAAGGGAAATATTGGACAATCAAATTAATGACTGCCCAGGCTTCAGGATGTCTTTTTACACTCTATAAAGGTGGAAATTTACATTGGAAACGTTTGGTTTAGCTGTTATAAAAGTTTGGTTTTTTAGTGCTGTAAATGCATTTTCAGCTCGCGCTGTACACATTTGCTATGAGAGGCATTATCTCATAAGGGAAATATTGGACAATCAAATTAATGGCTGCCCAGGCTTCAGAATGTCTTTTTACACTATATAAAGGTGGAAATTTACATTGGAAACGTTTAGTTTAGCTGTTAATGAAGTTTCGGTTTTTTAGTGCTGAAAATTCATTGTCTGCTGGCGCTGTACACTTTTTCTAAGTGTTGCAATATCTCATGAAGGAAATACTGGACAATCAAATTAAAGACTTTCCAGGCTTCAGGATGCCTTTTTACACTATATAAAGGTGGAAATTTACATTGGAAACGTTTGGTTTAGCTGTTATAAAAGTTTGGTTTTTTAGTGCTGTAAATGCATTTTCAGCTCGCGCTGTACACATTTGCTATGAGAGGCATTATCTCATAAGGGAAATATTGGACAATCAAATTAATGACTGCCCAGGCTTCAGGATGTCTTTTTACACTATATAAAGGTGGAAATTTACATTGGAAACATTTAGTTTAGCTGTTAATGAAGTTTCGTTTTTTTAGTGCTGAAAATTAATTGTCTGCTGGCGCTGTACACTTTTTCTAAGTGTTGCAATATCTCATGAAGGAAATACTGGACAATCAAATTAATGACTTTCCAGGCTTCAGGATGCCTTTCTACACTATATAAAGGTGGAAATTTACATTGGAAACGTTTGGTTTAGCTGTTATAAAAGTTTGGTTTTTTAGTGCTGTAAATGCATTTTCAGCTCGCGCTGTACACATTTGCTATGAGAGGCATTATCTCATAAGGGAAATATTGGACAATCAAATTAATGACTGCCCAGGCTTCAGGATGTCTTTTTACACTATATAAAGGTGGAAATTTACATTGGAAACGTTTGGTTTAGCTGTTATAAAAGTTTGGTTTTTTAGTGCTGTAAATGCATTTTCAGCTCGCGCTGTACACATTTGCTATGAGAGGCATTATCTCATAAGGGAAATATTGGACAATCAAATTAATGGCTGCCCGGGCTTCAGGATGTCTTTTTACACTATATAAAGGTGGAAATTTACATTGGAAACGTTTAGTTTAGCTGTTAATGAAGTTTCGTTTTTTTAGTGCTGAAAATTCATTGTCTGCTGGCGCTGTACACTTTTTCTAAATGTTGCAATATCTCATGAAGGAAATACTGGACAATCAAATTAATGACTTTCCAGGCTTCAGGATGCCTTTCTACACTATATAAAGGTGGAAATTTACATTGGAAACGTTTGGTTTAGCTGTTATAAAAGTTTGGTTTTTTTAGTGCTGTAAATGCATTTTCAGCTCGCGCTGTACACATTTGCTATGAGAGGCATTATCTCATAAGGGAAATATTGGACAATCAAATTAATGACTGCCCAGGCTTCAGGATGTCTTTTTACACTATATAAAGGAGGAAATTTACATTGGAAACGTTTGGTTTAGGTGTTATAAAAGTTTGGTTTTTTAGTGCTGAAAATGCATTTTCAGCTCGCGCTGTACACATTTGCAATGAGAGGCATTATCTCATAAGGGAAATACTGGACAATCAAATTAATGACTTCCCAGGCTTCAGGATGCCTTTTTACACTCTATAAATGTGGAAATTTACATTGGAAACGTTTGGTTTAGCTGTTAATGAAGTTTCGTTTTTTTTAGTGTTGAAAATTCGTTGTCTGCTGGCGCTGTACACTTTTTCTAAGTGTTGCAATATCTCATGAAGGAAATACTGGACAATCAAATTAATGACTTTCCAGGCTTCAGGATGCCTTTCTACACTATATAAAGGTGGAAATTTACATTGGAAACGTTTGGTTTAGCTGTTATAAAAGTTTGGTTTTTTAGTGCTGTAAATGCATTTTCAGCTCGCGCTGTACACATTTGCTATGAGAGGCATTATCTCATAAGGGAAATATTGGACAATCAAATTAATGACTGCCCAGGCTTCAGGATGTCTTTTTACACTATATAAAGGTGGAAATTTACATTGGAAACGTTTGGTTTAGCTGTTATAAAAGTTTGTTTTTTTAGTGCTGTAAATGCATTTTCAGCTCGCACTGTACACATTTGCTATGAGAGGCATTATCTCATAAGGGAAATATTGGACAATCAAATTAATGACTGCCCAGGCTTCAGGATGTCTTTTTACACTATATAAAGGTGGAAATTTACATTGGAAACGTTTACTTTAGCTGTTAATGAAGTTTCGTTTATTTAGTGCTGAAAATTCATTGTCTGCTGGCGCTGTACACTTTTTCTAAGTGTTGCAATATCTCATGAAGGAAATACTGGACAATCAAATTAATGACTTTCCAGGCTTCAGGATGCCTTTCTACACTATATAAAGGTGGAAATTTACATTGGAAACGTTTGGTTTAGCTGTTATAAAAGTTTGTTTTTTTAGTGCTGTAAATGCATTTTCAGCTCGCACTGTACACATTTGCTATGTGAGGCATTATCTCATAAGGGAAATACTGGACAATCAAATTAATGACTTCCCAGGCTTCAGGATGCCTTTTTACACTCTATAAATGTGGAAATTTACATTGGAAACGTTTGGTTTAGCTGTTAATGAAGTTTCGTTTTTTTAGTGCTGAAAATTCATTGTCTGCTGGCGCTGTACACTTTTTCTAAGTGTTGCAATATCTCATGAAGGAAATACTGGACAATCAAATTAATGACTTTCCAGGCTTCAGGATGCCTTTCTACACTATATAAAGGTGGAAATTTATATTGGAAACGTTTGGTTTAGCTGTTATAAAAGTTTGGTTTTTTAGTGCTGTAAATGCATTTTCAGCTCGCGCTGTACACATTTGCTATGAGAGGCATTATCTCATAAGGGAAATATTGGACAATCAAATTAATGACTGCCCAGGCTTCAGGATGTCTTTTTACACTATATAAAGGTGGAAATTTACATTGGAAACGTTTGGTTTAGCTGTTATAAAAGTTTGTTTTTTTAGTGCTGTAAATGCATTTTCAGCTCGCACTGTACACATTTGCTATGAGAGGCATTATCTCATAAGGGAAATATTGGACAATCAAATTAATGACTGCCCAGGCTTCAGGATGTCTTTTTACACTATATAAAGGTGGAAATTTACATTGGAAACGTTTACTTTAGCTGTTAATGAAGTTTCGTTTATTTAGTGCTGAAAATTCATTGTCTGCTGGCGCTGTACACTTTTTCTAAGTGTTGCAATATCTCATGAAGGAAATACTGGACAATCAAATTAATGACTTTCCAGGCTTCAGGATGCCTTTCTACACTATATAAAGGTGGAAATTTACATTGGAAACGTTTGGTTTAGCTGTTATAAAAGTTTGTTTTTTTAGTGCTGTAAATGCATTTTCAGCTCGCACTGTACACATTTGCTATGTGAGGCATTATCTCATAAGGGAAATACTGGACAATCAAATTAATGACTTCCCAGGCTTCAGGATGCCTTTTTACACTCTATAAATGTGGAAATTTACATTGGAAACGTTTGGTTTAGCTGTTAATGAAGTTTCGTTTTTTTAGTGCTGAAAATTCATTGTCTGCTGGCGCTGTACACTTTTTCTAAGTGTTGCAATATCTCATGAAGGAAATACTGGACAATCAAATTAATGACTTTCCAGGCTTCAGGATGCCTTTCTACACTATATAAAGGTGGAAATTTACATTGGAAACGTTTGGTTTAGCTGTTATAAAAGTTTGGTTTTTTAGTGCTGTAAATGCATTTTCAGCTCGCGCTGTACACATTTGCTATGAGAGGCATTATCTCATAAGGGAAATATTGGACAATCAAATTAATGACTGCCCAGGCTTCAGGATGTCTTTTTACACTATATAAAGGAGGAAATTTACATTGGAAACGTTTGGTTTAGCTGTTATAAAAGTTTGGTTTTTTAGTGCTGTAAATGCATTTTCAGCTCGCGCTGTACACATTTGCTATGAGAGGCATTATCTCATAAGGGAAATATTAGACAATCAAATTAATGACTGCCCAGGCTTCAGGATGTCTTTTTACACTATATAAGGGTGGAAATTTACATCGGAAACGTTTAGTTTAGCTGTTAATGAAGTTTCGTTTTTTTAGTGCTGAAAATTCATTGTCTGCTGGCGCTGTACACTTTTTCTAAGTGTTGCAATATCTCATGAAGGAAATACTGGACAATCAAATTAATGACTTTCCAGGCTTCAGGATGCCTTTCTACACTATATAAAGGTGGAAATGTACATTGGAAACGTTTGGTTTAGCTGTTATAAAAGTTTGGTTTTTTAGTGCTGTAAATGCATTTTCAGCTCGCGCTGTACACATTTGCTATGAGAGGCATTATCTCAAAAGGGAAATATTGGACAATCAAATTAATGACTGCCCAGGCTTCAGGATGTCTTTTTACACTATAAAAAGGTGGAAATTTACATTGGAAACGTTTGGTTTAGCTGTTATAAAAGTTTGGTTTTTTAGTGCTGAAAATGCATTTTCAGCTCGCACTGTACACATTTGCTATGTGAGGCATTAATCTCATAAGGGAAATACTGGACAATCAAATTAATGACTTCCCAGGCTTCAGGATGCCTTTTTACACTCTATAAATGTGGAAATTTACATTGGAAACGTTTGGTTTAGCTGTTAATGAAGTTTCGTTTTTTTAGTGCTGAAAATTCATTGTCTGCTGGCGCTGTACACTTTTTCTAAGTGTTGCAATATCTCATGAAGGAAATACTGGACAATCAAATTAATGACTTTCCAGGCTTCAGGATGCCTTTCTACACTATATAAAGGTGGAAATTTACATTGGAAACGTTTGGTTTAGCTGTTATAAAAGTTTGGTTTTTTAGTGCTGTAAATGCATTTTCAGCTCGCGCTGTACACATTTGCTATGAGAGGCATTATCTCATAAGGGAAATATTGGACAATCAAATTAATGACTGCCCAGGCTTCAGGATGTCTTTTTACACTATATAAAGGTGGAAATTTACATTGGAAACGTTTAGTTTAGCTGTTAATGAAGTTTCGTTTTTTTTAGTGCTGAAAATTCATTGTCTGCTGGCGCTGTACACTTTTTCTAAGTGTTGCAATATCTCATAAAGGAAATACTGGACAATCAAATTAATGACTTTCCAGGCTTCAGGATGCCTTTCTACACTATATAAAGGTGGAAATTTACATTGGAAACGTTTGGTTTAGCTGTTATAAAAGTTTGGTTTTTTAGTGCTGTAAATGCATTTTCAGCTCGCGCTGTACACATTTGCTATGAGAGGCATTATCTCATAAGGGAAATATTGGACAATCAAATTAATGACTGCCCAGGCTTCAGGATGTCTTTTTACACTATATAAAGGTGGAAATTTACATTGGAAACGTTTAGTTTAGCTGTTAATGAAGTTTCGTTTTTTTTAGTGCTGAAAATTCATTGTCTGCTGGCGCTGTACACTTTTTCTAAGTGTTGCAATATCTCATAAAGGAAATACTGGACAATCAAATTAATGACTTTCCAGGCTTCAGGATGTCTTTTTACACTATATAAAGGTGGAAATTTACATTGGAAACGTTTGGTTTAGCTGTTATAAAAGTTTGGTTTTTTAGTGCTGTAAATGCATTTTCAGCTCGCGCTGTACACATTTGCTACGAGAGGCATTATCTCATAAGGGAAATATTGGACAATCAAATTAATGGCTGCCCAGGCTTCAGGATGTCTTTTTACTCTATATAAAGTTGGAAATTTACATTGGAAACGTTTAGTTTAGCTGTTAATGAAGTTTCGTTTTTTTAGTGCTGAAAATTCATTGTCTGCTGGCGCTGTACACTTTTTCTAAGTGTTGCAATATCTCATGAAGGAAATACTGGACAATCAAATCAATGACTTTCCAGGCTTCAGGATGCCTTTCTACACTATATAAAGGTGGAAATGTACATTGGAAACGTTTGGTTTAGCTGTTATAAAAGTTTGTTTTTTTAGTGCTGAAAATGCATTTTCAGCTCGCGCTGTACACATTTGCTATGAGAGGCATTGTCTCATAAGGGAAATATTGGACAATCAAATTAATGACTGCCTAGGCTTCGGGATGTCTTTTTACACTATATAAAGGTGGAAATTTACATTGGAAACGTTTGGTTTAGCTGTTATAAAAGTTTGGTTTTTTTAGTGCTGAAAATGCATTTTCAGCTCGCACTGTACACATTTGCTATGTGAGGCATTATCTCATAAGGGAAATACTGGACAATCAAATTAATGACTGCCCAGGCTTCAGGATGTCTTTTTACACTATATAAAGGTGGAAATTTACATTGGAAACGTTTGGTTTAGCTGTTATAAAAGTTTGTTTTTTTAGTGCTGAAAATGCATTTTCAGCTCGCACTGTACACATTTGCTATGTGAGGCATTATCTCATAAGGGAAATACTGGACAATCAAATTAATGACTTCCCAGGCTTCAGGATGCCTTTTTACACTCTATAAATGTGGAAATTTACATTGGAAACGTTTGGTTTATCTGTTAATGAAGTTTCGTTTTTTTAGTGCTGAAAATTCATTGTCTGCTGGCGCTGTACACTTTTTCTAAGTGTTGCAATATCTCATGAAGGAAATACTGGACAATCAAATTAATGACTTTCCAGGCTTCAGGATGCCTTTCTACACTATATAAAGGTGGAAATTTACATTGGAAACGTTTGGTTTAGCTGTTATAAAAGTTTGGTTTTTTAGTGCTGTAAATGCATTTTCAGCTCGCGCTGTACACATTTGCTATGAGAGGCATTATCTCATAAGGGAAATATTGGACAATCAAATTAATGACTGCCCAGGCTTCAGGATGTATTTTTACACTATATAAGGGTGGAAATTTACATTGGAAACGTTTAGTTTAGCTGTTAATGAAGTTTCGTTTTTTTAGTGCTGAAAATTCATTGTCTGCTGGCGCTGTACACTTTTTCTAAGTGTTGCAATATCTCATGAAGGAAATACTGGACAATCAAATTAATGACTTTCCAGGCTTCAGGATGCCTTTCTACACTATATAAAGGTGGAAATGTACATTGGAAACGTTTGGTTTAGCTGTTATAAAAGTTTGGTTTTTTAGTGCTGTAAATGCATTTTCAGCTCGCGCTGTACACATTTGCTATGAGAGGCATTATCTCAGAAGGGAAATATTGGACAATCAAATTAATGACTGCCCAGGCTTCAGGATGTCTTTTTACACTATATAAAGGTGGAAATTTACATTGGAAACGTTTGGTTTAGCTGTTATAAAAGTTTGGTTTTTTTAGTGCTGAAAATGCATTTTCAGCTCGCACTGTACACATTTGCTGTGTGAGGCATTATCTCATAAGGGAAATACTGGACAATCAAATTAATGACTGCCCAGGCTTCAGGATGTCTTTTTACACTATATAAAGGTGGAAATTTACATTGGAAACGTTTGGTTTAGCTGTTATAAAAGTTTGGTTTTTTAGTGCTGAAAATGCATTTTCAGCTCGCACTGTACACATTTGCTATGTGAGGCATTATCTCATAAGGGAAATACTGGACAATCAAATTAATGACTTCCCAGGCTTCAGGATGCCTTTTTACACTCTATAAATGTGGAAATTTACATTGGAAACGTTTGGTTTAGCTGTTAATGAAGTTTCGTTTTTTTAGTGCTGAAAATTCATTGTCTGCTGGCGCTGTACACTTTTTCTAAGTGTTGCAATATCTCATGAAGGAAATACTGGACAATCAAATTAATGACTTTCCAGGCTTCAGGATGCCTTTCTACACTATATAAAGGTGGAAATTTACATTGGAAACGTTTGGTTTAGCTGTTATAAAAGTTTGGTTTTTTAGTGCTGTAAATGCATTTTCAGCTCGCGCTGTACACATTTGCTATGAGAAGCATTATCTCATAAGGGAAATATTGGACAATCAAATTAATGACTGCCCAGGCTTCAGGATGTCTTTTTACACTATATAAGGGTGGAAATTTACATTGGAAACGTTTAGTTTAGCTGTTAATGAAGTTTCGTTTTTTTAGTGCTGAAAATTCATTGTCTGCTGGCGCTGTACACTTTTTCTAAGTGTTGCAATATCTCATGAAGGAAATACTGGACAATCAAATTAATGACTTTCCAGGCTTCAGGATGCCTTTCTACACTATATAAAGGTGGAAATTTACATTGGAAACGTTTAGTTTAGCTGTTAATGAAGTTTCGTTTTTTTAGTGCTGAAAATTCATTGTCTGCTGGCGCTGTACATTTTTTCTATGTGTTGCAATATCTCATGAAGGAAATACTGGACAATCAAATTAATTACTTTCCAGGCTTCAGGATGCCTTTCTACACTATATAAAGGTGGAAATGTACATTGGAAACGTTTGGTTTAGCTGTTATAAAAGTTTGGTTTTTTAGTGCTGTAAATGCATTTTCAGCTCGCGCTGTACACATTTGCTATGAGAGGCATTATCTCAGAAGGGAAATATTGGACAATCAAATTAATGACTGCCCAGGCTTCAGGATGTCTTTTTACACTATATAAAGGTGGAGATTTACATTGGAAACGTTTGGTTTAGCTGTTATAAAAGTTTGGTTTTTTTAGTGCTGAAAATGCATTTTCAGCTCGCACTGTACACATTTGCTGTGTGAGGCATTATCTCATAAGGGAAATACTGGACAATCAAATTAATGACTGCCCAGGCTTCAGGATGTCTTTTTACACTATATAAAGGTGGAAATTTACATTGGAAACGTTTGGTTTAGCTGTTATAAAAGTTTGGTTTTTTTAGTGCTGAAAATGCATTTTCAGCTCGCACTGTCCACATTTGCTATGAGAGGCATTATCTCATAAGGGAAATATTGGACAATCAAATTAATGACTGCCCAGGCTTCAGGATGTCTTTTTACACTATATAAAGGTGGAAATATACATTGGAAACGTTTAGTTTAGCTGTTAATGAAGTTTCGTTTTTTTAGTGCTGAAAATTCATTGTCTGCTGGCGCTGTACACTTTTTCTAAGTGTTGCAATATCTCATGAAGGAAATACTGGACAATCAAATTAATGACTTTCCAGGCTTCAGGATGCCTTTCTACACTATATAAAGGTGGAAATGTACATTGGAAACGTTTGGTTTAGCTGTTATAAAAGTTTGGTTTTTTAGTGCTGTAAATGCATTTTCAGCTCGCGCTGTACACATTTGCTATGAGAGGCATTATCTCATAAGGGAAATATTAGACAATCAAATTAATGACTGCCCAGGCTTCAGGATGTCTTTTTACACTATATAAGGGTGGAAATTTACATCGGAAACGTTTAGTTTAGCTGTTAATGAAGTTTCGTTTTTTTAGTGCTGAAAATTCATTGTCTGCTGGCGCTGTACACTTTTTCTAAGTGTTGCAATATCTCATGAAGGAAATACTGGACAATCAAATTAATGACTTTCCAGGCTTCAGGATGCCTTTCTACACTATATAAAGGTGGAAATGTACATTGGAAACGTTTGGTTTAGCTGTTATAAAAGTTTGGTTTTTTAGTGCTGTAAATGCATTTTCAGCTCGCGCTGTACACATTTGCTATGAGAGGCATTATCTCAAAAGGGAAATATTGGACAATCAAATTAATGACTGCCCAGGCTTCAGGATGTCTTTTTACACTATATAAAGGTGGAAATTTACATTGGAAACGTTTGGTTTAGCTGTTATAAAAGTTTGTTTTTTTAGTGCTGTAAATGCATTTTCAGCTCGCGCTGTACACATTTGCTATGTGAGACATTATCTCATAATGGAAATGCTGGACAATCAAATTAATGACTTCCCAGGCTTCAGGAGACCTTTTTACACTATGTAATTGTGGAAATTTACATTGGAAACGTTTGGTTTAGCTGTTATAAAAGTTTGGTTTTTTAGTGCTGTAAATGCATTTTCAGCTCGCGCTGTACACATTTGCTATGAGAGGCATTATCTCATAAGGGAAATATTGGACAATAAAATTAATGACTGCCCAGGCTTCAGGATGTCTTTTTACACTATATAAAGGTGGAAATATACATTGGAAACGTTTAGTTTAGCTGTTAATGAAGTTTCGTTTTTTTAGTGCTGAAAATTCATTGTCTGCTGGCGCTGTACACTTTTTCTAAGTGTTGCAATATCTCATGAAGGAAATACTGGACAATCAAATTAATGACTTTCCAGGCTTCAGGATGCCTTTCTACACTATATAAAGGTGGAAATTTACATTGGAAACGTTTGGTTTAGCTGTTATAAAAGTTTGGTTTTTTAGTGCTGTAAATGCATTTTCAGCTCGCGCTGTACACATTTGCTATGAGAAGCATTATCTCATAAGGGAAATATTGGACAATCAAATTAATGACTGCCCAGGCTTCAGGATGTCTTTTTACACTATATAAGGGTGGAAATTTACATTGGAAACGTTTAGTTTAGCTGTTAATGAAGTTTCGTTTTTTTAGTGCTGAAAATTCATTGTCTGCTGGCGCTGTACACTTTTTCTAAGTGTTGCAATATCTCATGAAGGAAATACTGGACAATCAAATTAATGACTTTCCAGGCTTCAGGATGCCTTTCTACACTATATAAAGGTGGAAATTTACATTGGAAACGTTTAGTTTAGCTGTTAATGAAGTTTCGTTTTTTTAGTGCTGAAAATTCATTGTCTGCTGGCGCTGTACATTTTTTCTATGTGTTGCAATATCTCATGAAGGAAATACTGGACAATCAAATTAATTACTTTCCAGGCTTCAGGATGCCTTTCTACACTATATAAAGGTGGAAATGTACATTGGAAACGTTTGGTTTAGCTGTTATAAAAGTTTGGTTTTTTAGTGCTGTAAATGCATTTTCAGCTCGCGCTGTACACATTTGCTATGAGAGGCATTATCTCAGAAGGGAAATATTGGACAATCAAATTAATGACTGCCCAGGCTTCAGGATGTCTTTTTACACTATATAAAGGTGGAGATTTACATTGGAAACGTTTGGTTTAGCTGTTATAAAAGTTTGGTTTTTTTAGTGCTGAAAATGCATTTTCAGCTCGCACTGTACACATTTGCTGTGTGAGGCATTATCTCATAAGGGAAATACTGGACAATCAAATTAATGACTGCCCAGGCTTCAGGATGTCGTTTTACACTATATAAAGGTGGAAATTTACATTGGAAACGTTTGGTTTAGCTGTTATAAAAGTTTGTTTTTTTAGTGCTGTAAATGCATTTTCAGCTCGCGCTGTACACATTTGCTATGAGAGGCATTATCTCATAAGGGAAATATTGGACAATCAAATTAATGACTGCCCAGGCTTCAGGATGTCTTTTTACACTATATAAAGGTGGAAATATACATTGGAAACGTTTAGTTTAGCTGTTAATGAAGTTTCGTTTTTTTAGTGCTGAAAATTCATTGTCTGCTGGCGCTGTACACTTTTTCTAAGTGTTGCAATATCTCATGAAGGAAATACTGGACAATCAAATTAATGACTTTCCAGGCTTCAGGATGCCTTTCTACACTATATAAAGGTGGAAATGTACATTGGAAACGTTTGGTTTAGCTGTTATAAAAGTTTGGTTTTTTAGTGCTGTAAATGCATTTTCAGCTCGCGCTGTACACATTTGCTATGAGAGGCATTATCTCATAAGGGAAATATTAGACAATCAAATTAATGACTGCCCAGGCTTCAGGATGTCTTTTTACACTATATAAGGGTGGAAATTTACATCGGAAACGTTTAGTTTAGCTGTTAATGAAGTTTCGTTTTTTTAGTGCTGAAAATTCATTGTCTGCTGGCGCTGTACACTTTTTCTAAGTGTTGCAATATCTCATGAAGGAAATACTGGACAATCAAATTAATGACTTTCCAGGCTTCAGGATGCCTTTCTACACTATATAAAGGTGGAAATGTACATTGGAAACGTTTGGTTTAGCTGTTATAAAAGTTTGGTTTTTTAGTGCTGTAAATGCATTTTCAGCTCGCGCTGTACACATTTGCTATGAGAGGCATTATCTCAAAAGGGAAATATTGGACAATCAAATTAATGACTGCCCAGGCTTCAGGATGTCTTTTTACACTATATAAAGGTGGAAATTTACATTGGAAACGTTTGGTTTAGCTGTTATAAAAGTTTGGTTTTTTAGTGCTGAAAATGCATTTTCAGCTCGCACTGTACACATTTGCTATGTGAGGCATTATCTCATAAGGGAAATACTGGACAATCAAATTAATGACTGCCCAGGCTTCAGGATGTCGTTTTACACTATATAAAGGTGGAAATTTACATTGGAAACGTTTGGTTTAGCTGTTATAAAAGTTTGTTTTTTTAGTGCTGTAAATGCATTTTCAGCTCGCGCTGTACACATTTGCTATGAGAGGCATTATCTCATAAGGGAAATATTGGACAATCAAATTAATGACTGCCCAGGCTTCAGGATGTCTTTTTACACTATATAAAGGTGGAAATATACATTGGAAACGTTTAGTTTAGCTGTTAATGAAGTTTCGTTTTTTTAGTGCTGAAAATTCATTGTCTGCTGGCGCTGTACACTTTTTCTAAGTGTTGCAATATCTCATGAAGGAAATACTGGACAATCAAATTAATGACTTTCCAGGCTTCAGGATGCCTTTCTACACTATATAAAGGTGGAAATGTACATTGGAAACGTTTGGTTTAGCTGTTATAAAAGTTTGGTTTTTTAGTGCTGTAAATGCATTTTCAGCTCGCGCTGTACACATTTGCTATGAGAGGCATTATCTCATAAGGGAAATATTAGACAATCAAATTAATGACTGCCCAGGCTTCAGGATGTCTTTTTACACTATATAAGGGTGGAAATTTACATCGGAAACGTTTAGTTTAGCTGTTAATGAAGTTTCGTTTTTTTAGTGCTGAAAATTCATTGTCTGCTGGCGCTGTACACTTTTTCTAAGTGTTGCAATATCTCATGAAGGAAATACTGGACAATCAAATTAATGACTTTCCAGGCTTCAGGATGCCTTTCTACACTATATAAAGGTGGAAATGTACATTGGAAACGTTTGGTTTAGCTGTTATAAAAGTTTGTTTTTTTAGTGCTGTAAATGCATTTTCAGCTCGCGCTGTACACATTTGCTATGAGAGGCATTATCTCAAAAGGGAAATATTGGACAATCAAATTAATGACTGCCCAGGCTTCAGGATGTCTTTTTACACTATATAAAGGTGGAAATTTACATTGGAAACGTTTGGTTTAGCTGTTATAAAAGTTTGGTTTTTTAGTGCTGAAAATGCATTTTCAGCTCGCACTGTACACATTTGCTATGTGAGGCATTATCTCATAAGGGAAATACTGGACAATCAAATTAATGACTTCCCAGGCTTCAGGATGCCTTTTTACACTCTATAAATGTGGAAATTTACATTGGAAACGTTTGGTTTAGCTGTTAATGAAGTTTCGTTTTTTTAGTGCTGAAAATTCATTGTCTGCTGGCGCTGTACACTTTTTCTAAGTGTTGCAATATCTCATGAAGGAAATACTGGACAATCAAATTAATGACTTTCCAGGCTTCAGGATGCCTTTCTACACTATATAAAGGTGGAAATTTACATTGGAAACGTTTGGTTTAGCTGTTATAAAAGTTTGGTTTTTTAGTGCTGTAAATGCATTTTCAGCTCGCGCTGTACACATTTGCTATGAGAGGCATTATCTCATAAGGGAAATATTGGACAATCAAATTAATGACTGCCCAGGCTTCAGGATGTCTTTTTACACTATATAAAGGTGGAAATTTACATTGGAAACGTTTAGTTTAGCTGTTAATGAAGTTTCGTTTTTTTTAGTGCTGAAAATTCATTGTCTGCTGGCGCTGTACACTTTTTCTAAGTGTTGCAATATCTCATGAAGGAAATACTGGACAATCAAATTAATGACTTTCCAGGCTTCAGGATGCCTTTCTACACTATATAAAGGTGGAAATTTACTTTGGAAACGTTTGGTTTAGCTGTTATAAAAGTTTGGTTTTTTAGTGCTGTAAATGCATTTTCAGCTCGCGCTGTACACATTTGCTATGAGAGGCATTATCTCATAAGGGAAATATTGGACAATCAAATTAATGACTGCCCAGGCTTCAGGATGTCTTTTTACACTATATAAAGGTGGAAATTTACATTGGAAACGTTTGGTTTAGCTGTTATAAAAGTTTGGTTTTTTAGTGCTGTAAATGCATTTTCAGCTCGCGCTGTACACATTTGCTATGAGAGGCATTATCTCATAAGGGAAATATTGGACAATCAAATTAATGGCTGCCCAGGCTTCATGATGTCTTTTTACTCTATATAAAGTTGGAAATTTACATTGGAAACGTTTAGTTTAGCTGTTAATGAAGTTTCGTTTTTTTAGTGCTGAAAATTCATTGTCTGCTGGCGCTGTACACTTTTTCTAAGTGTTGCAATATCTCATGAAGGAAATACTGGACAATCAAATCAATGACTTTCCAGGCTTCAGGATGCCTTTCTACACTATATAAAGGTGGAAATGTACATTGGAAACGTTTGGTTTAGCTGTTATAAAAGTTTGTTTTTTTAGTGCTGAAAATGCATTTTCAGCTCGCGCTGTACACATTTGCTATGAGAGGCATTGTCTCATAAGGGAAATATTGGACAATCAAATTAATGACTGCCTAGGCTTCAGGATGTCTTTTTACACTATATAAAGGTGGAAATTTACATTGGAAACGTTTGGTTTAGCTGTTATAAAAGTTTGGTTTTTTTAGTGCTGAAAATGCATTTTCAGCTCGCACTGTACACATTTGCTATGTGAGGCATTATCTCATAAGGGAAATACTGGACAATCAAATTAATGACTGCCCAGGCTTCAGGATGTCTTTTTACACTATATAAAGGTGGAAATTTACATTGGAAACGTTTGGTTTAGCTGTTATAAAAGTTTGTTTTTTTAGTGCTGAAAATGCATTTTCAGCTCGCACTGTACACATTTGCTATGTGAGGCATTATCTCATAAGGGAAATACTGGACAATCAAATTAATGACTTCCCAGGCTTCAGGATGCCTTTTTACACTCTATAAATGTGGAAATTTACATTGGAAACGTTTGGTTTAGCTGTTAATGAAGTTTCGTTTTTTTAGTGCTGAAAATTCATTGTCTGCTGGCGCTGTACACTTTTTCTAAGTGTTGCAATATCTCATGAAGGAAATACTGGACAATCAAATTAATGACTTTCCAGGCTTCAGGATGCCTTTCTACACTATATAAAGGTGGAAATTTACATTGGAAACGTTTGGTTTAGCTGTTATAAAAGTTTGGTTTTTTAGTGCTGTAAATGCATTTTCAGCTCGCGCTGTACACATTTGCTATGAGAGGCATTATCTCATAAGGGAAATATTGGACAATCAAATTAATGACTGCCCAGGCTTCAGGATGTCTTTTTACACTATATAAAGGTGGAAATTTACATTGGAAACGTTTGGTTTAGCTGTTATAAAAGTTTGGTTTTTTTAGTGCTGAAAATGCATTTTCAGCTCGCACTGTACACATTTGCTATGTGAGGCATTATCTCATAAGGGAAATACTGGACAATCAAATTAATGACTGCCCAGGCTTCAGGATGTCTTTTTACACTATCTAAAGGTGGAAATTTACATTGGAAACGTTTGGTTTAGCTGTTATAAAAGTTTGGTTTTTTAGTGCTGAAAATGCATTTTCAGCTCGCACTGTACACATTTGCTATGTGAGGCATTATCTCATAAGGGAAATACTGGACAATCAAATTAATGACTTCCCAGGCTTCAGGATGCCTTTTTACACTCTATAAATGTGGAAATTTATATTGGAAACGTTTGGTTTAGCTGTTAATGAAGTTTCGTTTTTTTAGTGCTGAAAATTCATTGTCTGCTGGCGCTGTACACTTTTTCTAAGTGTTGCAATATCTCATGAAGGAAATACTGGACAATCAAATTAATGACTTTCCAGGCTTCAGGATGCCTTTCTACACTATATAAAGGTGGAAATTTACATTTGAAACGTTTGGTTTAGCTGTTATAAAAGTTTGTTTTTTTAGTGCTGTAAATGCATTTTCAGCTCGCGCTGTACACATTTGCTATGAGAGGCATTATCTCATAAGGGAAATATTGGACAATCAAATTAATGACTGCCCAGGCTTCAGGATGTCTTTTTACACTATATAAAGGTGGAAATATACATTGGAAACGTTTAGTTTAGCTGTTAATGAAGTTTCGTTTTTTTAGTGCTGAAAATTCATTGTCTGCTGGCGCTGTACACTTTTTCTAAGTGTTGCAATATCTCATGAAGGAAATACTGGACAATCAAATTAATGACTTTCCAGGCTTCAGGATGCCTTTCTACACTATATAAAGGTGGAAATTTACATTGGAAACGTTTGGTTTAGCTGTTATAAAAGTTTGTTTTTTTAGTGCTGTAAATGCATTTTCAGCTCGCGCTGTACACATTTGCTATGAGAGGCATTATCTCATAAGGGAAATATTGGACAATCAAATTAATGACTGCCCAGGCTTCAGGATGTCTTTTTACACTATATAAAGGTGGAAATTTACATTGGAAACGTTTGGTTTAGCTGTTATAAAAGTTTGGTTTTTTAGTGCTGTAAATGCATTTTCAGCTCGCGCTGTACACATTTGCTATGTGAGGCATTATCTCATAAGGGAAATACTGGACAATCAAATTAATGACTTTTCAGGCTTCAGGATGCCTTTCTACACTATATAAAGGTGGAAATGTACATTGGAAACGTTTGGTTTAGCTGTTAATGAAGTTTCGTTTTTTTAGTGCTGAAAATTCATTGTCTGCTGGCGCTGTACACCTTTTCTAAGTGTTGCAATATCTCATGAAGGAAATACTGGACAATCAAATTAATGACTTTCCAGGCTTCAGGATGCCTTTCTACACTATATAAAGGTGGAAATTTACATTGGAAACGTTTGGTTTAGCTGTTATAAAAGTTTGTTTTTTTTGTGCTGTAAATGCATTTTCAGCTCGCGCTGTACACATTTGCTATGAGAGGCATTATCTCATAAGGGAAATATTGGACAATCAAATTAATGACTGCCCAGGCTTCAGGATGTCTTTTTACACTATATAAAGGTGGAAATTTACATTGGAAACGTTTGGTTTAGGTGTTATAAAAGTTTGGTTTTTTAGTGCTGAAAATGCATTTTCAGCTCGCACTGTACACATTTGCTATGTGAGGCATTATCTCATAAGGGAAATACTGGACAATCAAATTAATGACTTCCCAGGCTTCAGGATGCCTTTTTACACTCTATAAATGTGGAAATTTACATTGGAAACGTTTGGTTTAGCTGTTAATGAAGTTTCGTTTTTTTATTGCTGAAAATTCATTGTCTGCTGGCGCTGTACACTTTTTCTAAGTTTTGCAATATCTCATGTAGGAAATACTGGACAATCAAATTAATGACTTTCCAGGCTTCAGGATGCCTTTCTACACTTTATAAAGGTGGAAATTTACATTGGAAACGTTTGGTTTAGCTGTTATAAAAGTTTGGTTTTTTAGTGCTGTAAATGCATTTTCAGCTCGCGCTGTACACATTTGCTATGAGAGGCTTTATCTCAGAAGGGAAATATTGGACAATCAAATTAATGACTGCCCAGGCTTCAGGATGCCTTTCTACACTATATAAAGGTGGAAATTTACATTGGAAACGTTTGGTTTAGCTGTTATAAAAGTTTGTTTTTTTAGTGCTGTAAATGCATTTTCAGCTCGCGCTGTACACATTTGCTATGTGAGGCATTATCTCATAAGGGAAATACTGGACAATCAAATTAATGACTGCCCAGGCTTCAGGATGTCTTTTTACACTATATAAAGGTGGAAATTTACATTGGAAACGTTTGGTTTAGCTGTTATAAAAGTTTGGTTTTTTAGTGCTGAAAATGCATTTTCAGCTCGCACTGTACACATTTGCTATGTGAGGCATTATCTCATAAGGGAAATACTGGACAATCAAATTAATGACTTCCCAGGCTTCAGGATGCCTTTTTACACTCTATAAATGTGGAAATTTACATTGGAAACGTTTGGTTTAGCTGTTAATGAAGTTTCGTTTTTTTAGTGCTGAAAATTCATTGTCTGCTGGCGCTGTACACTTTTTCTAAGTGTTGCAATATCTCATGAAGGAAATACTGGACAATCAAATTAATGACTTTCCAGGCTTCATGATGCCTTTCTACACTATATAAAGGTGGAAATTTACATTGGAAACGTTTGGTTTAGCTGTTATAAAAGTTTGGTTTTTTAGTGCTGTAAATGCATTTTCAGCTCGCGCTGTACACATTTGCTATGAGAGGCATTATCTCATAAGGGAAATATTGGACAATCAAATTAATGACTGCCCAGGCTTCAGGATGTCTTTTTACACTATATAAAGGTGGAAATTTACATTGGAAACGTTTGGTTTAGCTGTTATAAAAGTTTGGTTTTTTAGTGCTGAAAATGCATTTTCAGCTCGCACTGTACACATTTGCTATGTGAGGCATTATCTCATAAGGGAAATACTGGACAATCAAATTAATGACTTCCCAGGCTTCAGGATGCCTTTTTACACTCTATAAATGTGGAAATTTACATTGGAAACGTTTGGTTTAGCTGTTAATGAAGTTTCGTTTTTTTAGTGCTGAAAATTCATTGTCTGCTGGCGCTGTACACTTTTTCTAAGTGTTGCAATTTCTCATGAAGGAAATACTGGACAATCAATTTAATGACTTTCCAGGCTTCAGGATGCCTTTCTACACTATATAAAGGTGGAAATTTACATTGGAAACGTTTGGTTTAGCTGTTATAAAAGTTTGGTTTTTTAGTGCTGTATATGCATTTTCAGCTCGCGCTGTACACATTTGCTATGAGAGGCATTATCTCATAAGGGAAATATTGGACAATCAAATTAATGACTGCCCAGGCTTCAGGATGTCTTTTTACACTATATAAAGGTGGAAATTTACATTGGAAACGTTTAGTTTAGCTGTTAATGAAGTTTCGTTTTTTTAGTGCTGAAAATTCATTGTCTGCTGGCGCTGTACACTTTTTCTAAGTGTTGCAATATCTCATGAAGGAAATACTGGACAATCAAATTAATGACTTTCCAGGCTTCAGGATGCCTTTCTACACTATATAAAGGTGGAAATGTACATTGGAAACGTTTGGTTTAGCTGTTATAAAAGTTTGGTTTTTTAGTGCTGTAAATGCATTTTCAGCTCGCGCTGTACACATTTGCTATGAGAGGCATTATCTCATAAGGGAAATATTGGACAATCAAATGAATGACTGCCCAGGCTTCAGGATGTCTTTTTACACTATATAAAGGTGGAAATTTACATTGGAAACGTTTGGTTTAGCTGTTATAAAAGTTTGGTTTTTTAGTGCTGAAAATGCATTTTCAGCTCGCACTGAACACATTTGCTATGTGAGGCATTATCTCATAAGGGAAATACTGGACAATCAAATTAATGACTTCCCAGGCTTCAGGATGCCTTTTTACACTCTATAAATGTGGAAATTTACATTGGAAACGTTTGGTTTAGCTGTTAATGAAGTTTCGTTTTTTAGTGCTGAAAATTCATTGTCTGCTGGCGCTGTACACTTTTTCTAAGTGTTGCAATATCTCATGAAGGAAATACTGGACAATCAAATTAATGACTTTCCAGGCTTCAGGATGCCTTTTTACACTATATAAAGGTGGAAATTTACATTGAAAACGTTTGGTTTAGCTGTAATAAAAGTTAGGTTTTTTAGTGCTGTAAATGCATTTTCAGCTCGCGCTGTACACATTTGCTATGAGAGGCATTATCTCATAAGGGAAATATTGGACAATCAAATTAATGACTGCCCAGGCTTCAGGATGTCTTTTTACACTATATAAAGGTGGAAATTTACATTGGAAACGTTTGGTTTAGCTGTTATAAAAGTATGGTTTTTTAGTGCTGAAAATGCATTTACAGCACGAAAAAAACAAACTTTTATAACAGCTAAACCAAACGTTTCCAATGTAAATTTCCACATTTATATAGTGTAAAAAGGCATCCTGAAGCCTGGGAAGTCATTAATTTGATTGTCCAGTATTTCCCTTATGAGATAATGCCTCACATAGCAAATGTGTACAGCGCGAGCTGAAAATGCATTTACAGCACTAAAAAAACAAACTTTTATAACAGCTAAACTAAACGTTTCCAATGTAAATTTCCACCTTTATATAGTGTAAAAAGACATCCTGAAGCCTGGGCAGTCATTAATTTGATTGTCCAATATTTCCCTTATGAGATAATGCCTCTCATAGAAAATGTGTACAGCGCGAGCTGAAAATGCATTTACAGCACTAAAAAACCAAACTTTTATAACAGCTAAACCAAACGTTTCCAATGTAAATTTCCACCTTTATATAGTGTAAAAAAAACATCCTGAAGCCTGGGCAGTCATTAATTTGATTGTCCAATATTTCCCTTATGAGATAATGCCTCTCATAGCAAATGTGTACAGCGCGAGCTGAAAATGCATTTACAGCACTAAAAAACCAAACTTTTATAACAGCTAAACCAAACGTTTCCAATGTAAATTTCCACCTTTATATAGTGTAGAAAGGCATCCTGAAGCCTGGAAAGTCATTAATTTGATTGTCCAGTATTTCCTACATGAGATATTGCAACACTTAGAAAAAGTGTACAACGCCAGCAGACAATGAATTTGCAGCACTAAAAAAACGAAACTTCATTTACAGCTAAACCAAACGTTTCCAATGTAAATTTCCACATTTATATAGTGTAAAAAGGCATCCTGAAGCCTGGGAAGTCATTAATTTGATTGTCCAGTATTTCCCTTATGAGATAATGCCTCACATAGCAAATGTGTACAGCGCGAGCTGAAAATGCATTTACAGCACTAAAAAAACAAACTTTTATAACAGCTAAACTAAACGTTTCCAATGTAAATTTTCACCTTTATATAGTGTAAAAAGACATCCTGAAGCCTGGGCAGTCATTAATTTGATTGTCCAATATTTCCCTTATGAGATAATGCCTCTCATAGCAAATGTGTACAGCGCGAGCTGAAAATGCATTTACAGCACTAAAAAACCAAACTTTTATAACAGCTAAACCAAACGTTTCCAATGTAAATTTCCACCTTTATATAGTGTAGAAAGGCATCCTGAAGCCTGGAAAGTCATTAATTTGATTGTCCAGTATTTCCTTCATGAGATATTGCAACACTTAGAAAAAGTGTACAGCGCCAGCAGACAATGAATTTGCAGCACTAAAAAAACGAAACTTCATTAACAGCTAAACCAAACGTTTCCAATGTAAATTTCCACCTTTATGTCGTGTAAAAAGATATCCTGAAGCCTGGGCAGTCATTAATTTGATTGTCCAATATTTTCCTTATGAGATAATGCCTCTCATAGCAAATGTGTACAGCGCGAGCTGAAAATGCATTTACAGCACTAAAAAACCAAACTTTTATAACAGCTAAACCAAACGTTTCCAATGTAAATTTCCACAATTATATAGTGTAAAAAGGTCTCCTGAAGCCTGGGAAGTCATTAATTTGATTGTCCAGCATTTCCATTATGAGATAATGTCTCACATAGCAAATGTGTACAGCGCGAGCTGAAAATGCATTTACAGCACTAAAAAAACAAACTTTTATAACAGCTAAACCAAACGTTTACAATGTAAATTTCCACCTTTATATAGTGTAAAAAGGCATCCTGAAGCCTGGAAAGTCATTAATTTGATTGTCCAGTATTTCCTTCATGAGAAAATGCAACACTTAGAAAAAGTGTACAGCGCCAGCAGACAATGAATTTGCAGCACTAAAAAAACGAAACTTCATTAACAGCTAAACCAAACGTTTCCAATGTAAATTTCCACATTTATATAGTGTAAAAAGGCATCCTGAAGCCTGGGAAGTCATTAATTTGATTGTCCATTATTTCCCTTATGAGATAATGCCTCACATAGCAAATGTGTACAGCGCGAGCTGAAAATGCATTTACAGCACTAAAAAAACAAACTTTTATAACAGCTAAACTAAACGTTTCCAATGTAAATTTCCACCTCTATATAGTGTAAAAAGGTCTCCTGAAGCCTGGTAAGTCATTAATTTGATTGTCCAGTATTTCCCTTATGGGATAATGCCTCACATAGCAAATGTGTACAGCGCGAGCTGAAAATGCATTTACAGCACTAAAAAAACAAACGTTTATAACAGCTAAACCAAACGTTTCCAATGTAAATTTCCACCTTTATATAGTGTAAAAAGGCATCCTGAAGCCTGGAAAGTCATTAATTTGATTGTCCAGTATTTCCTTCATGAGATATTGCAACACTTAGAAAAAGTGTACAGCGACAGCAGACAGCAGGCTGCCAGGATGGCCGAGTGGTCTAAGGCGCCGCGTTCCGGTCCCAGTCTCCCCAAGAGGCCTGGGTTCGAATCTCGAATTGGCTGCCAGGATGGCCGAGTGGTCTAAGGCGCCGCGTTCCGGACCCAGTCTCCCCAGGAGGCCTGGGTTCGAATCTCGAATTTCCCCATTGTGGGACTAATAAAGGCATTATTATTATATTATTATTATCATTAGACAATGAATTTGCAGCACTAAAAAAACGAAACTTCATTAACAGCTAAACCAAACGTTTCCAATGTAAATTTCCACATTTATATAGTGTAAAAAGGCATCCTGAAGCCTGGGAAGTCATTAATTTGATTGTCCAGTATTTCCTTCATGAGATATTGCAACACTTAGAAAAAGTGTACAGCGCCAGCAGACAATGAATTTGCAGCACTAAAAAAACGAAACTTCATTAACAGCTAAACCAAACGTTTCCAATGTAAATTTCCACATTTATATAGTGTAAAAAGGCATCCTGAAGCCTGGGAAGTCATTAATTTGATTGTCCAGTATTTCCCTTATGAGATAATGCCTCACATAGCAAATGTGTACAGCGCGAGCTGAAAATGCATTTACAGCACTAAAAAAACTAACTTTTATAACAGCTAAACTAAACGTTTCCAATGTAAATTTCCACCTTTATATAGTGTAAAAAAGACATCCTGAAGCCTGGGCAGTCATTAATTTGATTGTCCAATATTTCCCTTATGAGATAATGTCTCACATAGCATTTACAGCACTAAAAAACCAAACTTTTATAACAGCTAAACCAAACGTTTCCAATGTAAATTTCCACCTTTATATAGTGTAGAAAGGCATCCTGAAGCCTGGAAAGTCATTAATTTGATTGTCCAGTATTTCCTTCATGAGATATTGCAACACTTAGAAAAAGTGTACAGCGCCAGCAGACAATGAATTTTCAGCACTAAAAAAACGAAACTTCATTAACAGCTAAACCAAACGTTTCCAATGTAAATTTCCACATTTATATAGTGTAAAAAGGCATCCTGAACCCTGGGAAGTCATTAATTTGATTGTCCAGTATTTCCCTTATGAGATAATGCCTCACATAGCAAATGAGTACAGCGCGAGCTGAAAATGCATTTACAGCACTAAAAAACCAAACTTTTATAACAGCTAAACCAAACGTTTCCAATGTACATTTCCACCTTTATATAGTGTAAAAAGGCATCCTGAAGCCTGGGAAGTCATTAATTTGATTGTCCAGTATTTCCCTTATGAGATAATGCCTCACATAGCAAATGTGTACAGTGCGAGCTGAAAATGCATTTACAGCACGAAAAAAACAAACTTTTATAACAGCTAAACCAAACGTTTCCAATGTAAATTTCCACATTTATATAGTGTAAAAAGGCATCCTGAAGCCTGGGAAGTCATTAATTTGATTGTCCAGTATTTCCCTTATGAGATAATGCCTCACATAGCAAATGTGTACAGCGCGAGCTGAAAATGCATTTACAGCACTAAAAAACCAAACTTTTATAACAGCTAAACCAAACGTGTCCAATGTAAATTTCCACCTTTATATAGTGTAGAAAGGCATCCTGAAGCCTGGAAAGTCATGAATTTGATTGTCCAGTATTTCCTTCATGAGATATTGCAACACTTAGAAAAAGTGTACAGCGCCAGCAGACAATGAATTTGCAGCACTAAAAAAACGAAACTTCATTTCCAGCTAAACCAAACGTTTCCAATGTAAATTTCCACATTTATATAGTGTAAAAAGGCATCCTGAAGCCTGGGAAGTCATTAATTTGATTGTCCAGTATTTCCCTTATGAGATAATGCCTCACATAGCAAATGTGTACAGCGCGAGCTGAAAATGCATTTACAGCACTAAAAAAACAAACTTTTATAACAGCTAAACTAAACGTTTCCAATGTAAATTTCCACCTTTATATAGTGTAGAAAGGCATCCTGAAGCCTGGAAAGTCATGAATTTGATTGTCCAGTATTTCCTTCATGAGATATTGCAACACTTAGAAAAAGTGTAACAGCGCGAGCTGAAAATGCATTTACAGCACTAAAAAAACAAACTTTTATAACAGCTAAACTAAACGTTTCCAATGTAAATTTCCACCTTTATATAGTGTAAAAAGACATCCTGAAGCCTGGGCAGTCATTAATTTGATTGTCCAATATTTCCCTTATGAGATAATGCCTCTCATAGCAAATGTGTACAGCGCGAGCTGAAAATGCATTTACAGCACTAAAAAAACAAACTTTTATAACAGCTAAACCAAACGTTTCCAATGTAAATTTCCACCTTTATATAGTGTAGAAAGGCATCCTGAAGCCTGGAAAGTCATTAATTTGATTGTCCAGTATTTCCTTCATGAGATATTGCAACACTTAGAAAAAGTGTACAGCGCCAGCAGACAATGAATTTGCAGCACTAAAAAAACGAAACTTCATTAACAGCTAAACCAAACGTTTCCAATGTAAATTTCCACCTTTATATAGTGTAGAAAGGCATCCTGAAGCCTGGGCAGTCATTAATTTGATTGTCCAATATTTCCCTTATGAGATAATGCCTCTCATAGCAAATGTGTACAGCGTGAGCTGAAAATGCATTTACAGCACAAAAAAAACAAACTTTTATAACAGCTAAACCAAACGTTTCCAATGTAAATTTCCACCTTTATATAGTGTAAAAAGACATCCTGAAGCCTGGGAAGTCATTAATTTGATTGTCCAGTATTTCCCTTATGAGATAATGCCTCACCATAGCAAATGTGTACAGCGCGAGCTGAAAATGCATTTACAGCACTAAAAAACCAAACTTTTATAACAGCTAAACCAAACGTTTCCAATGTAAATTTCCACCTTTATATAGTGTAAAAAGGCATCCTGAAGCCTGGGAAGTCATTAATTTGATTGTCCAGTATTTCCCTTTTGAGATAATGCCTCACATAGCAAATGTGTACAGCGCGAGCTGAAAATGCATTTACAGCACTAAAAAACCAAACTTTTATAACAGCTAAACCAAACGTTTCCAATGTAAATTTCCACCTTTATATAGTGTAAAAAGGCATCCTGAAGCCTGGGAAGTCATTAATTTGATTGTCCAGTATTTCCCTTATGAGATAATGCCTCACATAGCAAATGTGTACAGCGCGAGCTGAGAATGCATTTACAGCACTAAAAAAACAAACTTTTATAACAGCTAAACCAAACGTTTCCAATGTAAATTTCCACCTTTATACAGTGTAGAAAGGCATCCTGAAGCCTGGAAAGTCATTAATTTGATTGTCCAGTATTTCCTTCATGAGATATTGCAACACTTAGAAAAAGTGTACAGCGCCAGCAGACAATGAATTTGCAGCACTAAAAAAACGAAACTTCATTAACAGCTAAACCAAACGTTTCCAATGTAAATTTCCACATTTATATAGTGTAAAAAGGCATCCTGAAGCCTGGGAAGTCATTAATTTGATTGTCCAGTATTTCCTTCATGAGATATTGCAACACTTAGAAAAAGTGTACAGCGCCAGCAGACAATGAATTTGCAGCACTAAAAAAACGAAACTTCATTAACAGCTAAACCAAACGTTTCCAATGTAAATTTCCACATTTATATAGTGTAAAAATGCATCCTGAAGCCTGGGAAGTCATTAATTTCTTTGTCCAGTATTTCCTTCATGAGATACAGCAACACTTAGAAAAAGTCTGTGTGACAGCCTGGAGAGACTGCTGACAGGAGGGAATAGACCCCACTGGGGCTGACATGGGCTAGCTACCCATGCTGGCAGTCTCTGACACTGTGTTCAGTTTGTTGGAGACACCCGCCAAGTGCTACAGAAAGTCTACAAAGAATGACACCCCTACAGCCTGCGAGAGCGGGGGCGCAAGATGGCTCAATGACTGACCACACGGCTACAGACCTAGGAACAAACATGACTACGAGCAAGAACACGGTGCATGAGACAATGGCAGCAGGACACTCACTTCAGGTCTGCACCTGTGGCTGGGCAAAAGTAACATCAGTTACAGGGTTGAAGATCCACCAAGGAAAGAAGCGGTGTTTGGGAAAGCCGAGTCAAGGGCCTCATTGACCAATACTTCTTACGAAGTAATGCGTCAAATCAGTCGAGTGAAGCACAGCGACGGGAAAAAACCCAAAGTTCGCAGAGCATCAGCCCCCCTGTCACTGAGGAGGGTATTATAAACACAGAATTGCAGGAGGTAGAACCCACCCAGCCACAGAGACCTCCCAAAGAGAACAAGATCAAAGGGCACAGACAGAGTGTGAGGTGGCCCAAAACTATTGAGAAGAGAGAGTGGGAAACCGTCAATAACGACCTGGTGAAAATGTTGGAGCAACAAGTGGGCACTGCAGAGAGAAAGCTGGAACACATCGGTGACATCATCTACCACTATGGAGAGGAGCGCTTTGGAGTGAACAGCTGGAAAACCACCAACAAAATACCACCACCAACCAAACCTAGGAGGCAACAAGAGATAGAGAGACTGATCAGGGAAAGAAGGGACCTGCGGAAACAGTGGAGAAAAGCCTCTGATCCAGAGAGAGAAGGTCTCATGCTGCTCCATGGGGACATCAAGCTCCGGTTGAAAACCTTACGAAGAGCAGAGAACTTGAGGAAACTTCGCAGGAAGAAGGAACACACAAGAACCCTGTTCTATAAAAATCCCTTCAAGTTTGTCAAAGATCTCTTCGCTAAGGACAA
The DNA here is from genome assembly GCF_059441095.1 of Idiotropiscis lumnitzeri. Classification (NCBI taxonomy): domain Eukaryota; kingdom Metazoa; phylum Chordata; class Actinopteri; order Syngnathiformes; family Syngnathidae; genus Idiotropiscis; species Idiotropiscis lumnitzeri. The sequence goes on along the minus strand of NW_028283742.1, from coordinate 158,575 downwards.
AAGCGGGTTCCTGCAAACTTCAAAGAAGGAACTTGAAGAGCACCTGGAAAAGGTCTACCAAGACACGAAAAGGCATGAACAGCTAGCCATCCCACATGATATCCCCCCCATTCGACCACCAGAGGTCAACATCGAGACCGGCCCTCCAAAATGGAAAGAAGTGGAGAACATGGTGGGCGTGCAAGATCAGGATCTGCACCAGGACCAAATGGAGTGTCATATAAGCTCTACAAGAACTCACCAGATGTCCTACGCTATCTTTGGAGGCTAATGAGAATCGTCTGGCAGAAGGGGATAATACCAAAGGCATGGCGAAGGGCTGGAGGTGTACTAATTCCAAAAGAGAAGGACGCAGATATCAGTCAATTTCGGCCAATCAGCCTTCTCAACGTTGAAGGGAAAATCTTTTTCAGCGTCTTGACACACACCACCTACCTGGAGAAAAAACGAGTACATTGACACATCCGTACAAAAGGCTGGAATTTCTGGATTCTCTGGCTGCTTGGAGCACACCAGTATGATCTGGCATCAGATTCAAGCAGCGAAGAAGAACAAAGGGGATCTTCATGTCATCTTTCTCGACCTAGCCAATGCCTTTGGTTCAGTTCCGCATAGCCTTCTCTGGGAGTCCTTCAACTTCTTCCGCGTTCCAACATCCATCACTACCTTGGTAAAATTCTACTTTGAAGACCTGCAGCTGTGCTTCACAACACCCGACTTCAAAACATCATGGCAGCAAGTAGAAGTAGGCATCATGGCAGGTTGCACGATCTCACCCCTGGCCTTTACAATGGCCATGGAGGTCATCATCAGGGCCTCAAAATGGGTGGCGGGGTGAGCGAACCAGGAACGGGATCCGCCTTCCACCGTCCGAGTATATATGGACGACATGACCACTCTGACCACCACTGCAGCTTGCACCAGGCGGCTACTTGGTAAGCTGCAGGAAAACATCAGCTGGGCCCGGATGAAAATCAAGCCGAACAAGTCACGTAGCATCTCGATAATCAAGGGAGAGCTAAAAGACGTGAAGTTCTGCATTGGTGACGAACCAATACCAACGGTGGCAGAACAACCTGTCAAAAGCCTGGGCAGATGGTATGACTCAAGTCTTAAGGATAAAAACCAGGTGCAGCAGCTAAGACAGGATATCATCAACGACCTGAACAACATCAACAAGACTCCACTACCAGGGAAGCTCAAGCTCTGGTGTCTGCAATTTGGGCTTCTCCCTCTCGTGATGTGGCCACTCACTGTCTACGAGGTCCCACTAACAACTGTGGAGAAGATGGAGCGAGCCATCACAGTATATGTGAAACAGTGGCTTGGTGTCCCACGCTGTCTGAATAACATCAGCCTCTATGGCAAAGGAGTCCTCGAACTGCCCATCACAAGTCTCACTGAAGAATACAAGTGCTCTAAAGTGAGACTACAGATGACGCTGACGGACTCCAGAGACCGGACCATCAGTGAAACGGCACCACCCCTGTCAACTGCACGGAAATGGACACCATCCAGTGCAGTGCAGCATGCCACAGCAGCCCTGAGGCACAGCGATATTGTGGGACACGTCCAGAGGGGAAGAGGAGGCTTTGGCCTTACAGCAAGCAAACCAACTTGGTGTAAGGCCTCAACCGCAGAGAGGAAAAAAATGGTCGTGGAGGAGGTGCGCCGCCAGGAAGAGGCTGAAAGGTCTGCAAAGGCTGTCTCGCTTGCCAAGCAGGGACAGTGGATGAGGTGGGAAGGCCTGGAGAAAAGAAAGCTTGGCTGGAGGGATCTCTGGGAGATGGAAGCTAGCAACATCAGCTTCATCATCAGAGCTACCAATGACGTGCTGCCATCCCCAAAAAACCTCCACCAGTGGTATGGCGAAGATCCAACCTGTGCCCTCTGCCCAACACCAGCAACTCTCAAACACATCCTGACTGGTTGTAAGACCAGCCTCACACAAGGCCGCTATACCTGGAGGCACAACCAGGTCCTCAAGAGCTTGGCAGCAGTGCTTGAAAGCAGGAGAACTACCATCAACTCCTTGCCCTTAAGAGCCACCACTACCATTACAGCACCAAAATTTGTCCGAGAGGGACAGGAAAAGCCCAACCATCCTTTTCTCAAGCCAGAAGTTGGTCAGCTAACCAAGGCTCGGGATTGGAAGATGCTGGTCGATATAGGTCAGCAACTAATCTTCCCAGCAGAGATTGCAACCACCACCCTAAGGCCAGACTTAGTGCTGTGGTCCCATTCATTGAAGACTGTCTACATTGCAGAGCTCACAGTCCCGTGGGAAAATGCAGTTGAAGAGGCCTATGAGCGTAAGAAGTTGCGCTACACTGAACTGGCGGCGGACGCACAACAACGAGGGTGGAAAGCCAAGGTCTATCCCGTCGAAGTTGGATGCAGAGGGTTTCTGGCCTCATCAACCATCAAGCTGCTGAAAGACCTGGGAATCCATGGACAGGCTCTGCGGCACACAGTCAGATCGCTCTCTAAAGCGGCTGAAAGAAGCAGCCAGTGGATCTGGATGAAGAGGAAGGACCCCTACTGGGCTCATAGATCAGCAACATGACCCCCGTCCCCCCTCCCCATCCCACCACTAATCTGCGTCATCCCACTTGAGTACCCAGGGCAGAACCATCCACCACAGTTAATTGGGCATGGGACATAAGCGCGGGCGTGATCAACCGGCCGCTGGCCACCATCGATGAGGGTGTCTAGTGATAAAGGCCGAAACACCCAGTGATTTGATGGAACACTACTGACGATGTGTCCCAAATTGACATCTTTCCCATTCCAACCATGAGACACAACCCCCATGCCACTCTCCATAGCAAGCCTAACCTCATGAGAATACCATCTATCGGCACAATGGACAGTTTACCATCACGTCCATGTTTTTATGATTCTGCTATGTGAGGCATTATCTCATAAGGGAAATACTGGACAATCAAATTAATGACTGTCCAGGCTTCAGGATGTCTTTTTCCACGATATAAAGGTGGAATCTTTCATTGGAAACGTTTGGTTTAGCTGTTATAGAAGTTTGGGTTTTTATTGTGCTGCAAATGCATTTTCAGCTTGCGCTGTGCACATTTGCAAAGTGAGGCAATATCTCATAAGGGAAATACTGGACAATCAAATTAATGACTGTCCAGTCTTCAGTATGTCAGTTTACACTATATAAAGGAAGAAATTTACATTGGAAACGTTGAATTAAGCTGTTATAGAAATGTGGTAGTTTAGTACTGCAAATGCATTTTCAGCTCGCGCTGTACACATTTTCTAAGTGAAGCATTATCTCATGAGGGAAAGACTGGACAATCAAATTAATGACTGTCCAGTCTTCAGTATGTCAGTTTACACTATTGTTAGGTTGAAGATATATTTTATCCCATATTTTACTCTATTAGTATTGCAAAAGAATTGTTCCACAGTGTGACCTATGTTTGACCATATGGATGAGAAGACTTCAAGAGAAGCGGATGCCTGAAGACAGGATCAACGTCTACAACATCAAAGGAGGTGTGCCGAGACACACCTCTGAACCAAAAGGACTGAGACTTTAGTGCCAGAGCACTAAAAGGCATATCTGCCTTTTCAATCAGTAAATGACTGCCATTGATGTCTGTCTTTCCTCTTGTGTCTGAAATGTTTACATGTTCCTGCTGGTGCTCCCCCCTTCGTTCCTTAGTGCAAATACATTGTATTGTTTAGGGACTTCCCAAATAAAATAGAGGGCTCGGCGGAGTGTGCTCCAGAACGAAGTTGGAGATGTAACTGAGCACACCTCCGTTCGTTCTCCTCGCGAGTAAAAGATCAACTCTTGTCTTCCTTTCATTCATTTTGCCTTTGTTCAGTGAATGCTTAGGTGATTGAACCTGACATTATTTTGGTCCTTCGAGCGGGAAGCCAAGATACCTGAGGATTCCAGCGGGTGTGGTGAACTCCAGAAAGACCATGGCCATGGCAGGCTCACTAGAGAGAGCCTAAAAATCCTTTTCCAGGACTGGACCTCACCCCACCAGCTGGGATCTGACGGTTGACGGCGATCCAATGGAGGGAAGACAACAGTGGTGAGATATTTTTTTTTAGGGGGGAAGTGACTGACTGGAGGTCATTGCGCGTTAAGAATAAATAAATAAGTGTTCAGAATAAATAAATGAGCATTAAGAATAAATAAATAAAAATAAAACATAAAAAAGAAAAAAAAGCAAAGAAAGACATGAAGTAGAGATGAAATAAGAAAAGAGAAAGAAAGAAAGATAGAGAAAAGAGAAAGAAATTGTGTATAGATAAGAAATCCTGTGCATACTAGTCGATGGCAGGTCCATGAAGGACAGTGGAGTGAGAAATAAAAAAACCCTGTGAATACTAGTCAATGGCAGGTATATGACGGCGGAGTCCGAGAAATTCCGTGGAGAAAGTAGGACGGCGGAGTCTGTGTGTACACTTAAATTCCGTGTGTGAATGTTTGCGCAAACCGTATGTAAAGTGAGTGAACGGTGTGATTGGGGATTACAAATACCACTTGGTATTTTATCCGATGTAATACAGTAGGGTTGTACACAGCAGACTGGTGTGGATGCAAAGGCAATAATTCTCCACCTGAAAAGGTTGAATTGAGAATTACCACAACAGGAAATTTGAGTTGCTGTCCTACTGATGAGAAACCAGTTTTTAGAACACCTTAGGTGTTGACAAACTGGTCCAAATTTTCTAAAATGGGGATATTAGGTAGTAAAATAAAACCCAGGGATACGCTGCAGTGTAGAGATTGGAAGTTCATCGAAAAACAGGATCCTGATAAAACTCAGTATTTAGATACATGGATAACTGAACATGGCTTTAATGGTCAGTTAAATACACAAAAAATAGCCGCATTGCAGGGATCAATCATAGGAAAGACGAAAAAGACCCCAAAAAGATGAAGAAAAATGGCTTTGAGGAAACAGAATATTGGATGAGGGTAGCCTTAAAAAGAGAAGAGGGATACAGGAAACAAAAAGAGAATGAAAACAAAATAAGCAAAGGAAAGGAATGCGAAAAGTCAGATAGAGCAAATTACACTGAAATAGGAAGAGTAAAACAAAAGGATGATGAGACTTTTGAGCAACACAAAGTGAGAATGACAGCTGTGTTTAAAAATCACAGCGGGCTACAGGAAAATGGTAATGTAAATGGGCCATTTCAACAGCAGTTGAAGAATGCTTTACATGCAGGCTCAAGAGAGGTAATTCATAAGTGGGTAAATAAACATTTCATTTGCCTGCCAACAGGTACCCTGGAGGAGTATGTAAATCACGCCCTCCATGCTGAGAAGATAGAAAATAAAAAGAAGCAGAGGTCTATAGACAGGACAGGTCAGGTAGGACAGGTAGGACAGGAGGTCTTTTATCGAGGTGGAAAGGGCCGGTAGCTTTAGAGGACAAAGGGGCAGACGACAGAGAGGAGGAAGAATAGGAAGAGGAGCAAACAGGCAAAATACATCAGGCTGCTGGCGTTGTGGTAAAGAAGGCCATATAGCAAGAGATTGCCCTGAGAAAAAGCAACCTTCAGCATGACTAGGATAGGAAGCATCTAAACAGGATTTAGAGGCTGATCAAGGAACAGATGAGTTTCTAGATGAAGAGGTCCTCCTAAATTTACAAGAGATATTGGCCTTTGATGAAATAACTGAGCTGAAATAACCTTATTGGTAAATGGGTCACCAATTACCTTTTTATGTGACACTGGTGCATGTAGGATTGCTTGTAATAAATTAATTCCAAATGATAGAGCAAGAGAAATGTGTCATAGTCAGATTTGCAAGTGGAAAACTGTCTAGAGTAAAAGAATTAGAACCTGTGTGGTTGAGGGACCCAGAAGGACACTGAGTTGGTTGCATGAATTGAAATTAGGTTTACTTTTACAGAACAATGAGAGCCCAAGTTGTGGGGATGTGATTAATTTACAGAAAAAGATTATTGATGGCACAATTTATACTTACATGATCCGACAGACAAGGTATATCATTCTGATGATGGGTTTTACTTAATTGTATACTTGTGTCTTTTTCAGAAAGAGAGGAGTAGGTGTTGTGAAATCTTAATTGAATGAAGAAGTGAGCATGAGAAACCCTTGTAGGAGCATAGGTGTTTCCTGATTTTGTAGTTTTTGATTTGATACCTTGATAGTTTTGAGTGGCTTTGGTAAGGCTACAGTGAATTTGGAAAATTAAAAAAAAAAAAGGAGTGAGGAAAGTTTGACAGAGGGCAATGGGTATTGGTGTAATCGTAACTCATGAGTGTGCTGTAACAAAGAGTTAACAGCTCTTTGAAGTTAGATGCTCGTTCCCAAGTAGGGGGAGGAAGTCAGAGAGAGAGTTTGGTGATTGAAGAAGGTGTGACTTGAACAAATGAATAAGGATAAGAATTAGGTTCTGCTGTAAGGATGATTTGAAGAAATAAATATGTTATGTTTCATACTTCAGTTGATGATCTTTCTATTAAGGTAACTGTAGTTAGTAACTGGAATGAAATGCACAGATGGAAATGACACGGAAAAAAAAGATGGTAATTTGATAAGAAGGGCTAGTATTTACATTAGAAATAGAAATAGAAATAGAAATAGAAATCCCTTTATTGTCATTGTACTCAAGTGTGCAACGAGATTAGAGGGCTCCCCTCTCCAGTGCAATACAACAATAATACAGACAAATATATAAATTAGATAAATAAATAAGACTGAATAGGGCATATAGAAACACATCACAATGCTGTTTTGCAAGGTTAGGGTGGTCTCGTGTGTGTGTGAGAGTTCAGTATGGAGATGGCTCTCGGAAAGAAACTGTTTCTCAGTCTATTGGTCCTTGATTTGATGCATCTGTAGCGCCTGCCAGAGGGCAACAGGTCGAACAGGTGTGAGTTTGGGTGGGTATTGTCTTTGACGATGTTGAGAGCCCTTCTGAGGCACCGGGCGGTGTAGATGTCCGACAGCGAGGGGAGAGGGCAGCCAATAATCCTTTGCGCTGTTTTGACTGTCCTCTGGAGCCTCACTCTGTCCGCCTCAGTGCAGCCGCTGTACCAGGTGGAGACAGAGTACGTCAGCAGGCTCTCGATGGACGAGTGGTAGAAGGCCAGCAGCAGCTTCCTGTCCAGGTTGAATTTCCTGAGGACTCTCAGGAAGTGCAGACGTTGGCGGACCTTCTTTACCACTGCTGTGGTGTTGTGACTCCAAGAAAGGTCATCGGAGATCTGTACTCCCAGGAACTTGAACGTGTGGACCCTCTCCACACACACGCCTTCGATGCAGAGGGGGGGCGGCAGCGTCTTGTTCCTCCTGAAGTCGACGACAATCTCCTTTGTTTTAGCAGAGTTAAGGTGCAGTCTGTTGTCCTTGCACCAAGTTGTCAGTCTCTTTACCTCCTCTCTGTAGGCTGTCTCGTAACCTTCCGAGATCAGACCGACCACTGTCGTGTCGTCAGCAAACTTGACGATGGTGTTGTTGCCGTGGGCCGGGCTGCAGTCGTAGGTGTAGAGGGCGTACAGGAGAGGGCTCAGCACGCATCCTTGGGGGGAACCGGTGCTCAGCATGAGGGTGGAGGACGTGTAGGGGCCGAGCAACACAGTCTGGGGTCTGTTGGTCAGAAAGTCCTTAATCCAGATGCGTGTGAGGGCAGGGAGGCCGAGAGTGTCCAGTTTGGCGACGAGGATGTCTGGGATGATCGTGTTGAATGCCGAGCTGTAGTCCACAAAGAGCATCCTTGCATAGCTCCGCTGTTGTTCCAGGTGGCCCAGTACAACATGCAGAGCAGTGTCGATGGCGTCCTCAGTGGATCTGTTAGCCCGGTATGCAAACTGGTAGGGGTCCAGAGTGGGAGGAAGGCAGTCCCTGATGTGCTGGAGAACCAGCCTCTCGAAGCACTTCATAATGACTGGTGTGAGAGCAACAGGACGGTAGTCATTCAGGTGGACGGCTGGTGACTTTTTGGGGACAGGAATAATGGTGGAGGTTTTCAAGCAGGAGGGGATGACTGCCTGAGCCAGGGAGCGGTTGAAGATCCTGCAGAAAACATGTGACAGTTGGTGGGCACATGCTCTGAGGACCTTGCCTGGTATTCCGTCGGGTCCAGTAGCTTTTCCTGGGGTTGACCGTGTTCCTCTACGATGAGTGGGGGGGAGTTGGAGCTTGAAGTGCGGGGGTGTGATGGTTGGGGCGAGTCAAAGCGAGCGAAGAAGCAGTTAAGCTCCTCTGCCAGCGATGCACTCGGGTCTGCAGAGGTCGTGCTGCTGCCACGGAAGTTGGTGATGCTCCGTAGACCCTGCCACACCTCCCGTGGTCTGTTACTGGCAAGGTGGGCCTCCAGCCTCCCCTTGTAGGTTGCCTTTGCTAGCTTGATGCCTTTGCTCAGGTCAGCACGAGCCACCCTGTACTGGGCTTTGTCGCCTGACCTGAAGGCAGCGTCACGGGCCTTGAGGAGAGCGCGAACCCTGCTGGACATCCAGGGCTTCGCATTTGGGAAGGTCCGTATAGTCTTTTGTTGGGACACAGTTTCCATGCAGAACTTGATGTAGTCCAGTACACAATGCGTGTAGACATCAAGGTCCTGATGATCAAAGAGGTCCCAGTTTGTGTCATGAAAGCAGTCCTGTAATTCACTCATGGCGTCGTCACGCCAGGTTTTCACAGTCTTTGTGGTAGGCCTGAATCTGCGCCTGAGAGGGGTGTACGCAGGTGCGAGCTGCAAGGACAGGTGGTCTGACTGGCCGAGGGGGGCGAGTGGGAGGGCTCTGTATGCGTGCTTGATGTTCGAGTACACATGGTCGAGAGTGTTGTCTCCCCTCGTCGGGCACTTGACATGCTGGTGAAACTCTGGGAGTACAGTCTTTAAATTGGCCTTATTAAAGTCTCCCGCTACAATGTGACCGCCATCAGGGTGCGCCCGCTGATGTTTATTGATGACGCACGCGAGTAGCGAGAGCGCCGTGCTAGTGCTAGCGTCGGGAGGGATGTAAACAGCTGCGAGAATCACTACCGTTAGCTCCCTCGGGAGAAAATAAGGCCGGCATTTAACGGACATGAACTCGATGTCGGGGGAAGAGTGCTTCTCGACGATCGTGCTATCGCCGCACCAGTTCTCATGCACGTAAACACAGAGCCCCCCGCCCCTCCTCTTACCGGTGTCCCTCGTCCGATCCGCGCGATGTAGCGAGCGCCCGGCCAGCTGGATGCTAGCGTCGGGGACGTCTGCGTGCAGCCAGGTTTCCGTGACGACGATCACACTGCTATCGCGCACATAGCGGTTTCCCAGGATTTGTAATCCCAGGTCGTCGATTTTGTGGACCACGGATCTGGCGTTGGTGAGGTGCAGACTCGGTAGTGGTTGCCTATGGGGCTGCCGTCGCAGCCGTTGCAAGACACCGGACCTGCAGCCTCGCTTCTGCTTCCTCTCTCTGCGTCGCCTGCGCCGCCTCCCGGTCCCGATGACCAGCCACGGTGAGCCGGGCAGCCTCGCCAGTTCGTTCGGAATTTTGCGATCATAGCAAAATTCCTCTGTGATGGTTATTTCGCATCGATATCCAATGTTCACGATGTCCTGGCGGGTATATCGATGTTGTGCCTCAGTTGATGCCAATAAGAGCAAGCAAACACTAATAAAAAGTAATAAGGAGCACTGTGAGGGGGAGCTGTTAGCCGCTGCGTCCATGCGCGCCGCCATCTTAACATCCAAGGAATTAAAGCAGAGAAGAAATTAGAGACTACAAATAACATTGATGTGTACTTGTTCACTTTGAGGTAGAACTGGTTGAAGTAAAATGAGTCATAAAGTTAGAAAAATAGGAAATAAAAATAAAATTAACATGCTTAAGATTAACAAATTATTGTAAAGTCTGAGTTCCAAATTATGCAGAAATTACTGTGCCACTGAGTAAAATGATGAATGAGGAAAACCTCTAAATGACATTGTCCTTACACTGGACTGATAAAGCATATTCAGCTTTTGTGAAAGGAAACAAGTGTTCGTATTAAGTATGGCACTGACCCTTTGTCCAGATGCAAAAGGCCTTAGTTTTAGTGTAGAAACATGGAGATAAGATGAAACCAATCGCATACTTCTATTCCAAACTAGACAACGTAGAATGTGCATTGAAGCACTGCATGAGAACAGTTAATGCAGTATCTATTGCTGTAGATATAAGATTAAGATAAAGATGGTCTTTTATTAGTCCCACAATCTGGAAATTGCAGAAACAAGTGCAACCATAGTTTTGTTCCATCCTCTGGTTTTGAGAGTACCACGTGCGGTTTCTGCATTGCTTTTGCTGATGAACATGACGTTTTTGTCACCGGCGGGACATTTATAGTGTATGAATACATTGTTATCAAAACCACATCTGATTATAGAGAGATGTACAACATTAAACCCGGCTGTCATTATTATGTCAGGAGGATGGTACAAAACTAGATTGTTATGAGTTAGTAGAAAAAAGTAACCAAAAGTAAAGGCATCAAAAAGATTCGCCTTCAGAAAACGGAGAAGTGCTATTTGTAGATGGAAATAAATAAATAAATAAATAAATAAAATACTGTAGTTGTATCAAATGACACTGGGAAAAAGAACTTAGCAGTTACTCCTCAAATTACTCTCAGCTCATGCAACAGAATTAGTATCTTAAACAAAAGCGTGTAAACTAAAGAGAGTAAATTGTGTTACTATTTACACATATAGTCGTCTTAAAATGTGTAGCGCATACATTGCATAAGTGTTTTCCTTGAATACACATTGCAGACAATACAGCTAAAGAAGCTGTTGCGGACATACACGTTTTAGTGATAGAAGTCCCAAAGTTAAACAAAGGCTTTGGAGGAAAATGGTGTAACATCGCTACGTGATCTCTGTATGACCAAACAATAATCTTTACAAATGGGCTGCTATATTGAGTCATGGGATAACACATGTCTCAACAGGGGAAATGGTGCATCAGATATTACGTTATTATACGGCTTACGGCTTTAATGCTTATTCGAAACATTTTTGTAGGGCATGTTTAACGTGTGCGAAACACAATTCACAAGGTAATTTGAGTCCACGCAGAGGACGCTTTCCTACACCACAATATCCATTTCAAATTATTCATATGGACTTATTTGATAAAAACCAAAGTGAAGAAAAAAAATAAAATAAATGTTTGGTCATCATAGATGTGAATTCGAAATGGTTAGAACTCTTTCTAACCAACAAATCCAGATGCATTGACAGTGGCAAAAGTACTTTGTAAGGATATCATTCCGAGATATGGTATTCCTGAAAATAATAAACAGTGATAATAGTACCCATTTTGTTAACTAACTTGTGAAAGAGATAGGAATGTTTCACGTTGATTTGAAAGATAATTGTGCTTACCACCCTCAAAGCTCTGGATTGGTGAAAAGAATGAACAAAAAAAAAAAAAGTGAAAAGGCTATGCATTGAGGAAACGGGGAGGCAGTGGACACAGTGTATGGAAATTAGTAAAACTGTTTGTAAAAACGACAAGCACTGTGACTTTCCATTGAATGTTATGCGAGTCGCCTCTCTGTCCACTTTTAAACCTCGCTTGAAGATGAATATTCGGGCCTTTGACTCAGCATGAGACTGTTGCTGTTCTGTTGTTTTTCTGGTATCTACTGTAAATGTGTTTATGTGAGTTAATTTGAGTTATATACAGAGAGTTGCACTGTATTGTATTTCATTGTATTTAGGACCGAGACGTTGTAAAACATTGTTTGGAAGGCCTTATAGAATACCTCAAATTTAAGAACAAATGGGAAATAGATGCTGAAGCAACTTTAGCTGACTACATGTGAAAAGTGTTAGAAAAACAAAGACAGGCACAAATTTAGAGTGGTGAGGATCTTTCTGTCTCCTAGCAGGGCACTAAACTAGTGGAGCCAGGAGACTGGATGCTTGAAAGACGTTTGAAGATAAGACATATGTAATTACCCAAGGGGGAATGCCATGTTTAGTTTTATTGACAGCTCTCACAGCTGTAAATATAGTAGAAGAGTCAACATTGGTTCATTTGACACATGTAAAAAGGTCATTTTGGTTGAAATCTCCTACAAAGGAGATGAGCGGAAGTCTGATGATAGGGTGGTCTTATTTCATAAGACACCAGACTAAGTAGAGGGGATATTTCAGACAAAATGACCCTGAAGTGGTTAAAAGCAGCTGTTCTATGTTGGATGTATACAATTTTATTCTGATATTTTTGTTGTTGTGTTATATGTGGGAACAACCCAGAGTTACATAAACAAACTATGATGTGACTATAGTACAATACCAACAGTAAGAATCCCAATTACTAATCAAAATGGATTTGCAAACACCAAGCAGATAATTGAAAAAAAAAAAGTGATGGGACATATTTGTGGAGCTTGGACGACATGTTGATAGATTTGAGTTGGAACCATGAGTAATACTCAAGTGGGCAACTATTGGTCCACAGAACAAAGTTACAGGAGAAAGTCTGTACTTTCGTGAAAAGATAGCAATTGGACAACGAGATATCCAAAATAAGCAAATGAAATTGTATTATTGATATTATATTAATGCTTATCTTGATAATACATGTATGGATTGGGTCAGCGTGTATCCTGTGACTAGAGTTGATGTAGATGAACATGTTTTCTATGATAGTTGCTCTTGAAAATTTAAATAGCATTAATGTTGCTGACAGAGCTAAGCGGTTAGGAATCTTTTCACCACCACTGTGTCTGGTTTTGATAGTGGTTGAAATAAACTTCAATCCACTATCAAGAGGGGAAATCTGGTGGTGGTGTGGATATGATAGATCATTTGATAAATCACCCAAAAATGTAAAAGGTTTTGAGACTTAGTGCATATCTGTATGTGTTTTTCATAACTAGGCCCTGCTTATAGATTATTGGTAGTTTCTGGAGAGTGCCATTTCACAAAATGTAATTGATTGATCGTAAATGGTATGTTTTATATTGTTTGTTAATAAACTGTGTGAACTGTCCAATGTCATGACAGGACATCGGTGACGTTAAAAAAGAGAAAGCAGAGTATCACGGCAAAAAAAAAAAAAAAAATGATTCAACATACATGGAAGCCATCGGTGTTCTCCTTAGTGTAAGTAAGTAAGTAAGTGTAAATTAACAGATCAAGTAACAGGATTTGAGTCCTCGAACGAAGAACAAAGAACGCAGACAGGTCAACTGCATCATCACAACGTGCAAAAATTAGGTAATTGGACGCAAAGTGGGTTTGAAACTGTGCATGAACGGCTATCAACCAATCTCTAATGGCATTCCGAAACAGGATGACTGTTGATGTATTGTTGGATGAGAGAGGTGGTGTTTGTGCTATGTTCGGTGAACAATGTTGCACATTTATTCCCAACAACACAGCGGTGGGTGGTCGTCTAACCAGGGCCATAGAGGTCTCAGGACTCTTCATGGTAAAATGAAAGGACAACTGGTCTGTGTATATATATATATATACACATATATATACACATATATATATATATATATATATATATATATATATATATATTTGTTACTTTGGAATAAAGACATTAAATTGATGTAATTTTGTTTTAGAAAAATGCTGTAGTTTTTTTCTCTGAATACAACCTACAAACGGTTAAAAAGGACATTCTGAAATGTTTTTTTTTTGGGCTATCAAATATTTAGTTTGACACTCAAACCGCACACTATTCGTGTCAATTTGTTTGGTTCTATCTCCATGAGTATTTTTTTGTGGTGCATCAAAAGCGTGTTTTAACTTACTTAGGTAAGACAGGTTTAGTGGAGAGATGAGGCCAAACAGCATCACACATCTATGTGCAAGAGATGGCAACTGACAAAGAACCTTCACACCTACAATAACTGCCCCGATGTAATGTGGTGGCTGAAGATCCTCTTCCTCCCGGACAACAAACACCACCATGGTGCACTTGGCAGGCTCTTGATCCAATTCATCCTACAGACCACCATGATAAAAGACAAATTCATTAGAGTTATTTAGATTAAATTTTTTTCCACCATGAAAAAAAAACAAACAACATATATATGTGTGTGTGTGTGTGTGTGTGTGTGTGTGTGTGTTTATATATATATATATATATATATATATATTTTTTTTTTTTGGAAGCATCTTTCAGGACACTCAAGGCCGCTGTACAGAGTAAAATACGAAAGTAAAAACACAAATACGGGTAGAAACACCAACACGTAAATCAAGCAGGATAAAATACAATAAAGTGGATGAGGGACATATCTGGAATTGGAGAGAGTAATTAAGGCGGAACAGATTGGTTTTGAGTTTAGTTTTAAACACAGGGAGGGTGGTGCAATTACAGAGGTCAGGTGGAGAGAGTTCCAGAGCTGGAGAACCGAATCGCTGAAGGCTCTGTCCCCCATGGTGGCAGGCAAGGGGTGGAGTGAGGAGGATGAAGACCGGAGAGCGCGGGATGGAGTGGGAATATGGATGATGTCTGAAAGGTAGGGAGGGGCGAGGTTGTGAAGAGATTTGAAAGTCATGTGTCATGTCATTATCCACTCCGCTTATCCGGTACAGGGTCACGGGAGGGTGCTGGAGCCTATCCCAGCTGACTACGGGCGAAAGGCGCACTACACCCTGAACTGGTCGCCAGCCATAGATTTGAAAATATATAGAAGAATTTTGAAAATGATTTGTTGATTGACTGGAAGCCAGTGGATCTGCTGAAGGATGGGGGGTTGATGTGATAGGTGGAAGGTGATTGGAATCCATTGCACATCCTTGAGGCACCCTAAAGCTCCCGTATGTCTGTCACTGAGTCTTGAATTTTTACTTAGTAAACTGAATTTGAGCATATGCAGTATTGAATTTTTGGTGAGGAGACCTTTTTTTTGAGGAATTAAAAACGCATTTTAAAGTCCTACATTCAAGTTTATTGGGATATAGTTCTCAACAAAAACATTATGATCGAAAAATTCAGAATCAAATTAAAAATATACAATTTATGTAATTCGAATTCAGTTTTTCAATTCAATAATTCAGTGTTCAATTCAAAACATTCAGGTTTCAATTCAAATATCAAAGTTAAGATATTCACATTCAAATAACCAATATTCAGATTTAGTTTCAAGTGGGACAAATATCAGACCATAGTCCAGCAATTAATCCAAACTCTGTGTCAAATTAAGTGATGATTGTACTGCCTTTATTATTTTAGAGGAGGAGTAATACCTGCTGCTGTATCTTCTAGTGCTGGACGATTAATCAAAATTTAAATCGTGATTTAGATTTCTTAATTTTGAAAATGTTCTAATTGAGGGAAAAATGTTTCAGATTAAGAAAGAGTTCAAACAAATTACATATGTTCAATTTGAGAGAACCTGGCTAACCAAGATGGAACTTTACACCCTGGAATTGAAGGAGATACTTGGAAAAAAAGGCCGAGTTACTGGCACTGAAATAAGACCTATGCTCAGTTCACTCAGTCATGTAAGAGGGTTGTGTTTTATTACTGCAAATAGAATTTGCATCAAACTATTTTGGATAAGTCCATCATAAGCATTAACAGAATAAAACAATAAAAGATCTGTTAGAGCTTATGGATATCTTGCTATTTTTTTTATTTAAAGTTGAGATGCACTTTTTGGGATGTAAGCAATGCATATATGAGCTTTTATTTATTTAAGACACTTAATCATCTTGTGTCTTTTTAAATAGCAAAACGTTGAAGCTGGAAGGGAGGGCATAATCCATTCCTTGATGAAATTCCTCGGACAGTCTGCAGAGGAACTCATCACGGACTACCAGGTAAATTACAACAGTATTACGTTTTTAAAGCTGCAATTAACTCATAGACTGTGCAGCAAACATTTTTATTTGTCACAATATTCAAATAAATTAATTGCTGCCAGTATGTGACCTGCTCTGGCTAAAGGGTTGGCATTTGGCAAAGGTTACTTTCGGGTAATTGACAAAATAAATCAGAAGGTCCAAAGTTTCGATTTTGAGATTTCTACAAAAATCCTATCCTTGAGGTTGAGGTTTCTATTTTAATTTCCGTTTTCATTGCCCTTTTTATTTATTTTTTGATTCTCATATATGCTGTTATAAACATGTAATGCAGATTGCAAATACTGTCACATATCACTGGTGTCCGGCTGAAACATGTTGTCATAATTTGAGTAATTTCATGTTTTTCTAGATCTAATCTATTGGTCAATCCACACGAGTGGGTGTTACTTGTAAATATTACTGACCAATCTCAAATGTTGAAAATGGTTTGCTCTCTTTGGATGATGCAGTGTTAATGATTGCAAAAACGTGCCATTGGAAGTCTCCTGCAAGGTGAAGATTCTGGAGCTTCTTGGATACTGCCTGAAGACAGCGATATTCAGAACTATAAAAAGCAAACACAAACTGGGACATTATGCACCTAACCATGGATGTATATGCTCTTTCAGGAAGTCAGCAGAGAACAAGCAAAAGAGGACCAGGCCAAGCAAATACTGAAGGTCTATGTCAGGGGTGTCAAACTCATTTTTATGGACGGGCCACATCGTAGTTGTGGTTTCCCTCAGAGGGACTGTGAACCCATATAAATTGATTGGAAAGCCAGTTTTGAAATCAGAAGCTAGTAAGTAATTGTTCAACAATTTTTCAATTTATTTTAAAAGGGGAGGATTGGTAACAAATAATTGGCAATATCTCATATCTCAGTGTTGTTGTGAAGAAAATATGCTAGAAACAGGAAGTTGATGCAGATGATTTGCCCTTTGCGGGCAACATAAAATTAGGTTGTGGGCCAGATCTGGCCCCGGGCCTTGAGTTTGACACACGTACTCTATGTCTTCCAAGCAAGTGAGGGACAAGAAGACACATCCCATGCCTCTGTTTCCATTGTTGCTTAAGAAAATGAGGTTGTGGAAATGTTGCCAGTCTCCTGCTCATGGGAATTAACTATGCGCTGAACTTACTAAATTTGCAGTACCCGTTTGAGGTGCATCAGAAGCTCTTTCTTGAGATAGATGGCCTGAAACTTGCACTCGGAGTCCATTCCCTGACTCTCCATTGAATGTTAGGCAAGCCCCCTCTCTGTCCACTTTTAAAACGTTTTGAAGACACATTTTTATTCTTTAGCTTTCGACTCAACATGTGACTGTCGTTGTTCTTCTTGTATCTACTGTACGTGTTTTAATTTGTGTTCTAATTTCCTGCTAATTTATACAACACCGTATGAAAAACACTTTGTTACAGCTCCAACTATTATAATTGCAAGTTATTTGTACATGGGTATTTCTTGTTTCGTGGACTAATACTGTGCGCAAATGCAAATGCTCGGCCTTTTATCACAAAAAATGTCCGAAGGGCAAGATCTTAATTCCTCCTCTAATATAAAACCTTCCCGAAGAACAAATCGTATAATTCTAACTTGCTAGATTTAGTCCAATGCACGATACATTTAGGCTAACTCGACGTCGCTCCAGTCAGTAAAGCACGCTTTATAGTTCACCAAAATGCATACCGTGAAATTCTTACCTTGTTTATGCGACGAGGATATTATCCCGTAAGGAGTTACACTGACGCTGTACTGCTTCTTTTTGTATTTCTCTGTTCAGGTCGTCCCTCCCGCATTTCGCCCAAAGTCAGACGGGATAGGCGGCAGCACCTCCCCGCAAGCCAGTACAAGATAGGCGGTGTGGAAGATAAAGATAACACGTCCCTCCGTTTGGATCGGGTATTGTGTTTTCTTTAGAGCTTTTGGTTCGTGTGCACTGTGCAACACAGTCTGAGCGCAAATACAAATGCTCGGCCTTTTATAAATAAAAAAAAAATCCGAAGAACAAGACCATCCTCGTCTAATATAAAACCTTCCCGATGAACGAACCTTATAAAACTTGCCCTCCGTCACAGCAAAACAATTTCTGCAACAATTTCATAATCCATTTGTAAAAAGACAACGGTAAGATTTCGTCCAGTGTACGATCAGTTTAAGCAAACTGGGTTTAGCTAGTCAGTAAAACACTCTTTATAGTGTAGCAACGTTAGTAACGCTAAATTCTTACCTAGTTTATGAGACGAGTGCTGTACTTGACTATTTTTTGTAATTTATTATTTTTTTTTTTTTTTAATGCTTTATAGAGCAAATTGCACCTATGACAGTTGTTATTACCACAGAAGCCATCTCAAATGGTTGCAAACTCTGAGGGTGACTTTGAACCGGAAGTCCCGCCTCAATCGTCATCTGATTGACAGCGGAATCCTGGAGCCAGAGAAGAGAAAAGAATCAGACACGAAGTTGAAGAAGCGGAAAAAAAATAAACATCGAATCTCCAAGTTCTCGCAACGAGGGTGACTGTTGGGGTCTGGAGAAGTGACCGGGAGATGGAGAGCCCCGTATTTTGGTCTTGGTAAGAGGGTAACTCACTTGATGTTGACGAGGGAACCTATGCCGCTATGCTATATACCGGCGTGAGAAAACTACGGCCCGGGGGCCACATGCGGCCCGTTAAACGTTTTAATCCGGCCCGCCGAATTTGAAAAAAAAAAAAAAAAACCTTGTTAATGTTTTATTTTCAAAATAGTGTGGTTTTTCAAAGACAAGCTTTTGTTCACTTTCATTTAAAATTAAATGTATTTTTTTTCTCAGATGAGATGAGGTTACCAAAACACTCCATCCATCTGCTCCTGGTCCAGCCCCTCTGTCAAATTTTAGAACCCATTGTGGCCCGCCAATAAAAAAGTTTTCCCACCCCTGCTATATACTATAAGCTATGTTAATGTCGTCAGGCCATTATAGAGTATTTCTTCTGACATTTTGAAGGAGAAATAATACTCAACGTTTTATTTTTTTATGATGTTTGAGGCATTCTGACTGAAATACAGTTCAATTGAGGTTACCAGTAGTCATTTCCATTACCTGTCAATGTAAATTAGAATGTAACTTACTACAGTGAACCCTCGGTTATCGCGGTTAATGGGGACCGAGACCACCCGCGAAAACTGAAAATCCGCGAAGTAGCGGCGCACCTTCAAAAATGCTTAAAAAAAAAAAAGTGCGAAGTAGCGGCGCACCTTCAAAAATGCTTTAAAAAAAAGTGCGAAGTAGCGGCGCACCTTCAAAAATGCTTAAAAAAATAAATAAATAAAATAATAATATATATATATATATATATATATATATACGGGTAGAGAGAGAGAGGGTGAAATTCATGTTATAACAAAAAAAAAAAATTATTAAAACATTTTTTTATTCCCCAGCCATTATTTTTGTATTTATTCAATTACTTCTTTTTGTATTTATTTAATTACTTCGACTTTTACCTGCTGGTACGCCGTCCGGTGTGCCCTGGCATTCTTCATTTATTTATTCATTTATTCATTCATAACTGACAGCCTCGCGCTCCGCTCATGCCCGGGCGGAAGGTGTTCCTCTTCGGCTTAACAACCACGCACGCCGGCCGGTCTCCTCCGGAGCTCTCGCACGGTCCCGAACGGAGCGAAATGTCGCCCCGCTAGTGCCCGGGCGGAAGTTGTTCCTCTTCGGCTTAACTGCCACGCACGCTGGCCGGAGCTCTGGTACGGTCCGAACCGCGCGAAACGTCGCCCCAAATCGTGCCCGGGGGAACGTGCTCTTCTTTGTCCACTCTCCTCTTCGCCCACGTTCTTCTTCGGCGGACGCCGGCCGTCTAACCACTCCAGCGCCCCGTCGTGCCGCTCGGCGAAACTACAATGCCCCCGAATATTTTTTAGACCCGCGAAGCACTGAACCCGCGAAAGGTGAACCGCGAAGTAGCGAGGGTTCACTGTATTGCAACCAGATACCTATAAAATGTCATTTAATTTGCACTGTTTTGATCGCCACTGTTTTGCTCATTGAACAACAAATGAAAAGATGAATCATACACAGTGTTTGTAAAGATAATTGTCAATGTTTTATTAAATGAAATTCCAATGTAAAATTGTGTAATATTGTGTTATATAATGGGTCTACAACATACATTTCTCACAGACAAGTAGAGCTTTTTCTCATGAAATGTGTTGAAAAAAAACTAACATTTGAACATTGTTTTGCGTTACAACATCCGTGTTTACTGGTCATAAATTATTAACTTAAGTTTAATATACACTACACGAGCTGGGTAGCCACCACGCCTCAACCACCATAACAAGTTCGCTAACCCTTTAAGTCGAACGAGGTAGCTAACATATCGGGTTCAATTTGTACCAAAAATATGCTGTTGTGCCTTGTGTCTCTGTATATGTCGTCATGACGTGTCATTTGACAAAGCCTTGTGTCGATGTTAGTTGTCGATGTAACAGTCTTATGTTAGATGTCAATGTATGTCTATGTTAGATCTCAATGTGTCGATGTTAGATGTCAATCTATGTGTCTATATTAGATGTGTTTATGTTAGATGTCTATGTAAATGTTTGTTAGATGTCGATGTGTGTAAGATGTCTATGTAGAGGTTGGTTAGATGTCGATGTCTATGTAAATGTTTATGATGGATGTCGATGTGTCTGTTAGATGTCCGTGTTTGTTAGATGTGATTGTAATGGTTTATGTTATAGACGTCAATGTAAGTGTCAATGTTAGATGCCCATGCATGTTTGTTAGATGTCGATATATGTGTCATTGTTACATTTCAACGTAAATGTTGTTCGTGCAAGTTTCCAGTCCTCCAGCCACGTGACATCATGTGCGTCAAAGTGATAACTCGTACATTTCACGGAGGGAAAAAAACCAGACACCATTGGTAGTTTTGACCGGGAAAAAAAAAATCATTTATTTTTTTCGAACACCTCATGTCTCTTTCAGCGTAAGAATAAACATGACACGACCAAAATAAAATATACCAACACAGGCAAATATTTAAGGAGCACTCAAGAGATACACTTCAGCTCATTTAATCCCACCTATTTTTACTAACGCAAACCCTTCAATTCTAGCGCCCACAGAATAGTGTGCTATAATGCTATAAAAATATGGAGCCTTTACCTGACAGCGTTTGAATATAACTGAATTCCCATTGCTCACGAAAAACTGAGAAACTAAGAACAAACATTTCAAGCACAAGCTTGACTTGACTTCAACAGTTCTATTTTTTCTTTCGTGACAGCTCAGACATCAAAATAATGCTTTCCTTCTATAAAATAAAAACAGCATGACAAAAGGTGCTGAAATAAACTATATACGGAAGTGCGTGAGTGACAGTGTGTGCATGTGTTTTTGCAACGCATGTGTACACCCCGCCATACAAATTACACAATTCGTTGGGTATGTGGTATACACTTAAAAACAATTGCCTTGGAGCAAGTGAACACAACACGTCTCACACTGTATACATGCTGTAGAAGGGCTGGGCGATATGACCTCAAATCAATATCGCGAGAAATCGAGCAATTTTACCTCAATAACGATAAATGCACAATAAATTCCCACGTGGACTAAAATCAAAATAAATGCAGGAATTGCATATTGACTGTTTTTTTTATTGACCAACTGGTACACTTTACTTTCAATGAAAAATAAAAGTACAAAAATCATTTGTATGAACATTCCAAATAGCTTGCAGGGTTCGCGGTTAACTTTAAAAACTGCTTGCCCATAGGGCAAGTGCCACTAAAATTTGCCTTGCCCGAGTGGCCAAATTACTTGCCCGACTTGGGCAAGTGACAATTTTTTTTCTCTAAGAATAAAATGTTTATGGTTGTAAAATGTGCGCCACAAATGTAAATAAACATATAATCTGATAAGCATAAATTAATCTTGTTTTCATCATCAACCATGAAACCCTACTCACAAGAGCAAATGTATCATCCTGTGCAGTTATTGAAAATGTTAATTGTAGTTTTAATAATTAACAAATCTGCATGTTAAATTGGGAAAATGATATTACAGCAATCCAGATGATCAATTTTAAGTCCAGGAGAGCGTATTAATTGAGGAATCACATGAGTAAATTATGAGTGTGGCAAATTTGTGTATTCCTTTAAGACCAGTGCCTGTGGTGCTGCCTCCATAAGTTTCATAGCATAAACAGAACACAGTCACTGACACTATGTCAGGTCACATCATGGAGCTAATGAATTAACAGCCAATAATCAAATATTACTCCCTTCCTTACTCACAACTGAATTGTCTACTTAAAAATATTCGAGCTATTTTAGTCATGTCAGAGGAATCCGAAATGTTCGGATTTGAACGAACTCGTCGCCACTCGTAAACATGCGCAGAAGGTAAGAAAACTTCCGGCTGTCAATTTTCGGCCAAAATATCGTAGGTTTTTGTTGTGTTTTTCAAACTTCAAATGAGGATGCTACGACAGCGAGTTCCAATACTGCCGGATTTATTGACGTCCACTTTAACTCGACATTCACTGAACTAACTGATCCCCGTAGCGCCCGCCCATTACCCCCGATAAGGCCAATGGACCATACCAAAACATAAGGGGTTGTCTGGGTTAAACCATCACCATACAGTGCACACAAACAGATCACACCACCGTTTTCGTCAAAATTAAAGATATTTGGCTGCTTTAAAAAATGCTTGCCCGGTCGGGCAAGTTGCCCATAATTTTACCTTGCCCGTGGCCAAATTTCACTTGCCCCGGGCAATCGGGAAGCGGTTAACCGCGAACCCTGAGCTTGCTTTGCATGACTTGAACAATGTCACAAAGAAAAAGGGTACCTCTTGCGAAATCTTTTTCTGCAAATAGATTGCGCCAAGATGCTCTCATGATGTAAATAATGGCAAATAAAAAAACGCGAAATAAAATGAAAGAAAATGTCAATGCAAGCCAAATAAACAAGTGGGTATTATCGGGGAAAATGTGCCGTCTCGAGTACTCTGCTGCGCAGTCGCCACTTGTCATCTATGGAATGCACAGTTAGGCTCAATCAGGGATCCATGTTGCGACCCGACCACAAGTCGGATGTAGATGCAAAATGCTTGACATGTCTAAGCTCCCGGCCCGATGTAGTCCATATCGGGAAATACGGCTTTCATGAAGCGTTTAAATCCTGTGCGCGCCACGTAACTAGACGAGCTTTATCTTTAGCTATGTGCTAGGCTATCGCGTCCACCTCTGAGACGTTCTCTCGTATGGTGTCGCCTCCGTTCATGGGCTGTTGTCACTTGTCGAACCTTGCTTCTCACTTTGAACTTTCAGCACAGCATGGTTGTGTTGTGGGTGGTGAGAAAGCTTCTGGATTTGAATCGCCAGCAACGAGAGCGACAGACGGGTGGAGTCACATGACTAGAGGCGCTGTAGCGGTCTTAAAGGGGCATGAACATTGCCGCAGACAAAAGGCTTTTCTTTTTTTATTCATCGAATTTTCCGACATGGGCAAAATGATTTCGGTCATTGTAATAAATTTCGGTAACGGTAAATTTTCGGTTTATCGCCCAGCCCTATGCTGTAGCATGGCTTTCTTTGCCGTGGGTGTCAAATATTTTACTTTGTTTTCAGAGTGCTTACAGACCTCTTGGTTTTGCCTCAAAATAATTGTCTGCAAAGCAGTCTGTGCCATCCGCATCATTGATGTGCAGGAGTAGCTTGTTGGTAATAAATAGCTGCAAGAAGTCCGCTGTTTGCCGCAGCATCCAGTGGTCCAGCGCTCGCAGTGAAAGTCTTGTCTGGCAGCCCGAACCATCCCCAAACATTTCGAGATGCACGCCCACTAAATTCCAGAAATATAAACATGGACAAACTTGACATTCTTCCAGATTCTGTCTCTTTGCATTGTTTTGAAGTTACTCCTGCAACTTTTCCACTTCTTCGATCCTCCCCATTGTCTGAAAAAGAAGTGTATATTTTGATTTGAAATAATGACCTCAACATACCAATACATTTGTTTATCATCTGAACTGGATTATTTTGAAACAACATTTGGGATGGACATCTGGGATTTGTTGTTGTGTATATTCAGAGTAATCCTTTTCTTGTATATAGCTAAAGCAATAGTCGCTGGCCTTGAAAATGGGTACAAGACTTGACCAAATTAAGATGCCATAAGGTCTAATTTGCCCCTTCTCTACCACAACCGATTTAGAGGCCATTAGTAACAGATTTGAGAAGACCACTTTTAAAGATATGAAGCCAGAGCTCGGCACCGGACCCATTTTTATTATTTATTATAATTTTAATGTATTATTGAGCAAATGACACAATATGTCAGTAGTGATTACCACAGAAGTCATGTCAAAATAGTGCAAATTCTGAGGTCGACTTCAAATCAGACAGGCGGAGACGAGCGCCAGAGAAGAGATGAGAATCAGAAGAGATGTTGAAGAAGCTAATAACAAAAAAAACAAAAAAACACATCAAATCTCCATGTAGTAGCAACGGGGATGGCTCATGGGGTCAGGAGAAGTGAGCGGGAGATGGGGAGTATGAGGTGCCGTTGGGGACAAAAGTCAGGAATCGCTTCACACTTCTGAAATGCACTCTTACACACCAGTGAAATTGTTGTTGCTCATGCATACTTATGAAACGCTATCATACATACGAGTGAAACGCTCTCATACACACTAGTGAAATAGTTGTTGCTCATACACTCGTCAAATGCGCTCATACACATAGGTGAAACATTCTCATACACACCAGTGAAAGGCGCTCAGGCACAATTGTGAAATTATTGTTATTCATAAATACAACTGAAACATGCTCATGCCCATACACGAGTGAAATGCTTTCATACAAACACCCACACTGTTGAAAATGCTGTCATGAACACAAGATCGCTTACAAATACTAAAATGTAAAAATTAATCATTTATTTAGCAGGGATGCATGGTGGGCGACTTGTTAGCACGATGGTCTCACAATGCAGAGGTCGCGGGATTGATTCCGGCTTTCCTGTTTGGAGTTTGCATGTTTCCCACACGCCTGCGTGGGTTCTCCGGTTTCCTCCCACATTCCAAACACATGCATGGCAGGTTGTTTGGACACCCTAAATTGGTGTGAGTGTGAGCGCGGATGGTTGTTTGTCTTTGTGTGACCTGCGATTGGCTGGCAACCAGTTTAGGGTGTACCCCACCTACTGCCCCAAGATAGCTGGGATAGGCTCCAGCACCCCCCGCAACCCTTGTGAGGAGAAGCCGTACAGATAATGGATGGTGGGATGGCATTCATAATGGACGGCCGCCACGGTGGGCGACTTGTGAGCACGATGGTCTCACAATGCAGAGGTTGTGGGATCGATTCCGGCTCCGGCCTTCCTGTGTAGAGTTTGCATGTTCTCCCAAGCCTGCGTAGTTTTCTCTGAGTTCGCCAGTTTCCTCGCACATTGCAAAAACATGCATCCATTTACTCTGATGCCAATGTTTTCTGTACCTTATGGCAGATTTTTCTCTTTGCCGAAGACTATTAGCACTTGTAGAGCGAGGACCTGTGCCACAGTCGTCAACTGCACCCTAAAATCAGATCATTTTGTATTTTAGACATTACACACTACACAGTTAAAGATGGTCCAAAAAAGAAAAATGGATTAATGTATTTCAACTTACATAATACTCTTTAAAGAGCTGACCAGCTCATTCCCAGAGGTACGTATTGGGGCGTATTGGTCGTCTTTACAGAAGACTCCAGGAGGTAACTCAGGTTTGACCTTCAGCCACAACAGAGTGTTGGGTGTGAGTGCTTCCAAGTCGTTGAGGTCGGAAGATGTCCTTGTGATAGGCCTGCTGTTTATAACTGCTTCAGCCTCACCAAGCAAGGTATATTGACTTTCTTCACCCGAAATTTGTTCTTTTACAGTGACATTCAGGATTTTTCTCACAGACCAAATAAGTCGCTCACAGCTTCCTCCGTGGTGGGAACCTGCTGGGGGATTGCTATGCCACTGAATACCTTTTTGCAGCAAGTGTTTCTCGATTTACTTAGTGTTCCATTCTTTGATTGATTTCTTCATTTCACTGTCAGCTGATCTAAAGTTGGTTCCGTTATCAGAATACATCTCTCTCACTTGTCCTCTTCTGACAAGAAATCTTCGGATTGCGTTGAGACAAGCATCTGTGTCACGTGAAGATGCAATTTCCAGATGTACGGCTCGTACAGCGAGACATGTAAAAATCACGCCGTATCTCTTTACTTGTCCTCTAACCCTACTTACTTAGAATGGACCAAAATAATCAACGCCAATTCTCTTGAAAGGCGGATCGTCAGGTAGCACTCTTCTGATGACTCTAGCAGCTCGAGGTATCCAAAACTGTTGATGCAGATTAGCCATCATGTGGTTCCTTCCAGCGTGAGCTGTAATCTCATGAATGTATCTCAGGACTAGCTTTGTGTTATGTGAATCCTTGGCAAGATGGCTTGCTGTTTTGCTGTTTCAGGCATGGCTGCGTGGCTCAACTGTCCACCAACCCTCATGACACCATCTTGAAGTACTATATTGAACTTGTAAAGTGGGCTACTTTTCTTCACCCTTTTTTGTTTTTCAAATATGGCTAAATCTTTTTTGAAACTTCGCCTTTGACAGTATTTCACAAGTTCTCTTTCTGCTTTATCCAAGTCGTCGCAGGTCAAATACTTTCCTTTGACAGTTCTCTTGAATAAATTCATCTTGCCTTCTTCACCTAATGTGATTAACTCCTTTCTATTTTCCTTTACTCTGTCAGTAAGTCTTTCAGCTTTAGAAACCAGGCTACGGCCTGCTTCAATGCTGTCCAAGACGAATAATGGTTCATCCACTGGCCCAGAGAATCTTTGGGCTACAGTGACTGAATTACATGCACTTGAGTCACTCATTTGACCTCCAGGTCATTAATTGGTAATTTGAAGTGGTTTTTGTGTTTAACTAAATTCCTGGACACTGCCTGATTTTTTTCAGAGCTGTACAACCACTAGAAAGGGTGGTTCCCACAATGTGAGTTTTGCTCAGGTGGCCCAACAATGTCACAAAAACAAGTAGGGGTGTGTGTGTGTGTGTTTGTATAAGCTACATGTTGGGGACCAACATCGGACAGCACACCCACTGTAGGGGACCAAAATTTTTGTGGGGACCAAAAATCTGGGCCCCACAAAAAAGAGCATTGAATTCAGTGATAAGAAGCTCAGGGGGAGGTCCTGTCAAAGTTTCAGGGCTTCCCAGGAAGGTCACAAAAACAAGACGAGTGTGCTAGAAATGTGTGTGCGGAAAAATTACTCAGGATCGCTGTCTAGTGGTCGGTCCCGGTACTGCACTTACGCACACTTCACACACTCGGCTGGTCTGCGCATGTGCAGGACAGTCTGCTTTATGTCAGGCAGCCACCCTCCCCTCCCCCACAGCCCAACCCGAAAAATTGAGATGTTAGTTAAGTATTTATTCCTATTATTGAGTGAGATTACATATTTTTACTTGGCAGCTGGCACAACAGCTAAGCTTGGAGCACAGTTATTGCAAAATAAAATAAATAAACAGTAACAACAATAACGATTGTTAATATTGTTATACTTTATAGCGTAACCTATTTATACTAATTTTCTGTATGCAATTTCAAGTGCAACTAATATAGTTGTGCATATAGATAGCCACCAAACTCCATACATTAGATAAAAATAAGAGCCACGATGTTAACCAATTAACAGTTCAAGAAAAAAGCAGACATCCAAGAACTTGCTTTGTTACTTTTGCGTGGCCAGAACTACAAACCCCAAAGCAGAGCAAACCCAAAACATCAGAGAAAGTACAATACTTTTGTCAAGGAGTGGTGCTGCTGCTTTGCGATCGCTGCCACCATAGTGAACGCGCTACCACATTCGTGCACACGCACACATGCCACACACCTGTTTTCCACGTCCTGTCAGTCCACTCCGTCGGTCCACATTTATTTCGTTGGTCAGCCATCACGGTTGGGTGCGCACTAGATCGCTGTTAAACCATCTTCTACGCCACAGTCCTCGTGTTCAACAAACATTTCTCCCGAACTCGCCTACCATGCACAACTCTCCACTTTCAAACCGAGCGCCGCTGTTACTTCCGGGTTTTTAGCGCCAAGCACTTGACGCTAGCGTGTGACGTCATGGCGAAATACTAGGTTTTAAAATAAAAATTTTCTTTTTTTTGTACAGTCTAAGTGCATGGGGTTATGATAGATCGAATGAGTATACCTTTATGTACTCACTAACATTTATGTTGATCATAAAATGTTGTTTTGATGAAGAAAACTGTTATTTTTTAGAATCAATTGGCTTAGGGCACTTGGGCAAACTACGGCCCGGGGGCCACTTGTGGCCCGTTAAACGTTTCAATCCAGCCCCCCAAACTTGAAAAAAATTAAATGAATAAGCCTTGTTAATGGTTTATTTTCTAAATACTGTGGTTTTTCAAAGACATATATATTGTTGTAATGCTTTTGTTCACTTTCGTTTAAAATTAAATGTATTTAAGGACTCATTGTGCCCCCCCCCCCTCCCAATCAAAAAGTTTGCCCATCCCTGGCATAGTGGATGGGCCGAGGAGTTTAAAAGGCACACATCATGCATTTTTCAGTCAGTTTTAGCCAGGGCTTGGTATGGGGAAGACCAGCTGGTTTACATGTAATCATTAAATTTTCCCAAGTTTTATTTAAGTTAATTGGACAAAACAAAAAAACGCAATATTCTTCTGCCAGAGAGTATGTAATATTCTTCTGCCATTTTATTGTAGAGGGCCATTTTGAGCCCCTAACAATATTATTCAACCAAGAGATCATGAGTCGTCGCCCACTTACTTTCTGAAGTCAGCTGGGATGTCACGGCTGTGACCCTCGTGAGGATAAAGTGGTTCAGATGGAAAAGTAGGACTAAGGGCTTTTTCTCAGGTTTCCATGCGCAAATCCATGTATATTAGGTTAATTGGAGACTCTAAATTCTCTACTCATCAAATGACATTCGTGACCCTGATGGATAGATAAAATAGATTATTAATCTGCCATGGGAAGTCCAAGGTGTCTGGTAGAAAGAAATGCATTCATACACTCATTACACAGTCAACCAAGCAAAGACACAAAGCCTAGGGCAGGGGCGGGCAAACTTTTTGATTGGAGGACCACAATGGGTTCTAAAATATGACAGAGGGGCCGGACCAGGAGCAGATGGATGGAGTGTTTTGGAAACCTCACCTCATCTGAGAAAAAAAATACATTTAATTTTATATGAAAGTGAATAAAAGCATTCCAACAATAATATTTGTCTTTGAAAACCACAGTGTTTAGAAAATAAAACATTAACAAGGTTTATTCATTAAATTTTTTTCAAGTTCGGCGGCCCGGATTAAAACTTTTAACGGGCCGCATGTGGCCCCCGGGCCGTAGTTTGCCCTCGCCTGGCCTAGGGCATAAACACATACATGTAATATCCAATCCGCTTATTCTCACAAGGATAGCGTGCTGGAGCCTACCCAGCTGTCAACGGGCAGTAGGCGGGGCACACCCTGAAGTGGTTGCCAGCCAATCGCAGGGCACGCAAAGACGAACAACCATCTGCGCTCAAACTCACTCACAAATGCAACCTCCACACAGGAAAGCTGGGTCCCGGGATCGAACCCTGCACCTTGGGACTGCGAGCCGGATGTCCTAACCAGTCTTAACTCATTAAATACCAGCCATTTTCACTGGAGCAACCCACTCAATCCCAGAGTTTTCCTGGGTTTTGACTAATATTGCAAGGCCCACAGAATATTGTATTCTAATGCTATATAGACATGGAGCACACCCGAAGAAAGATGAGACTCTCTTCTTTCAACAGAAAAAAAATGTTTGTTCCTATCTTTTTCCATTCTTGAACAATCGGCATTTGAAAATAGCTAAATTTCATGAAAACTCCAATCCCTGGGGAAAAAACTGAGAAAATGAGCTTTTTGTAAACTGATGCATTTTGACCATAATTTGAACTTTGACACTATTATTTATGGCTTTTATGACACCTCTAACATCTAAATAATGCATGCCTTCTATAAAATAACAAAAAAAGCACAAAAAATATGTTTTTGATAAAATAAATTTATTTGCACATAACACTAAACGACTGAACTGTTGAACTATGTACAAAAATGAAATACATCAGTGTCATACATACTTTTTTTTTGTGTGATATAAAATAAAACAGTTGCCTTGATGCAAGGGCACACAACATAGTTCACACCACATTCTTGTTTCACTCCGTTTGCCTTTGCGCAAACAGACCCGACACTTTCGTTGTGGTCTGGCTTTGCTGGTCCGTGGAAAATAGGCGAGCTTGTGTTTGTCCACTGGGGTTTGTGTGAAAATAATTGTCTGGGAAGTGATTGCTGGCATCCGCGATGTGCTGCAGAAGCTCATCCGTGAGAAACAGCTGCAGGAAATCAGCTGGCTCCTCAGACTCCAAATGGGCAGCGGCATTCAGTGGTCCAGGGGTTGCTGTAAAGTCGATTTTCCTCGGTTGCCATCCAGTGTGACGCCATCCGGAACCACTGCTTCCTGATGCACAACCTGTAAATTACAGAAATATAAACAATTGGAAATATATATTTATTGCTGCATTTTATTGCTGGCGTGTGAAGTTTCATATTATAATTTACCTTTCTTTACACCAACAAGACGAGGAGGAACTTTCTTGCCGCGGGATGCACAATCTGTGAATTTTAGAAAGTATGCATGATTACCACACCATTCAGTATTGTTGTTTCCTCGTCGGGGAGGAGATACGCTCGCGTCTAACTGCACATTTATGCGACATTTTCTGCCCGCAAGATGCATGATATGTACAATAAAAGCATGAGGGGTAAAACCACATGTTCAATGGTAACTTGCGAGCGCTTACCTCCTCGTTCGGGGGGATCTGGTGAGGACTCTCAGCTGCTTTGGCTATTGTCCGAAGGCAGGCGATGCAGGCCGCAAGGCACGCGCACCCTCTTTAGACGCCTGTTTGTTGTGACGACGACGAAGCGTCATCCTCTCAACCAAAGCGTCTCCATCGCCTTGATGCTTTTAGGAAGCTTTTTTTTACAAAAACGCATTCCTCGATCGTCATTTGCTTGGAGGATTTCATTGCTAACGCTACTAATGCGACTGCTGCTAGTGCTGCCGATGCTGCTGCTACCCACGCTGCTCTCCACACTTATAAGTCTACCCCAGGATCCCGCCCCCCATTTGTACCTCTGGCGCAGATTCAAGGCGGATCTTTTGCACCTCTGCCCCCTGCTGGGTGATTTTTACATGATTCACAATGCGGACAAGGCTGATTCTCAGTCAGAGGTTGCATCAGACCCTTATGTACACTATGACGTAAAAAAGACAGGAAACGTACTTATACGTCTTTGGTAGAGGGCGCCATTGCATTAAAAGACGTCTTTGTACGTCTAAGGGAGTAAATGAGTTGAACAAAGTACAGGGTCCTTCACCTGACTACAGATGATCTTCTGGGGACTTTATTTGGTTTTAATCACTTTTGGGGTCTGTATCTATGCACACTCCCTGGTTTTGCTACCTTCCCGGGTACCACATACACACTGCTTAGTTTCTCTGCCTTCGTGGGTACCACATACATATTGCTTGGTTTCTCTGCCTTCCTGGGTACGACATACACACTGCCTGGTTTTGCTACCTTCCTGGGTACCAGTCACACAAACGTCAGACGACTCAGCACATACCGACTGTCTCAGCACTACACACTTTCACTCCAAGGCAGTGCTGTGAACCAACTTACTGACAAGAGGTAGTATTTAGAATTTTAAAAAGTGCTTGAAAGGTTTTGTTCATGTAAAACCAACAGATTATGACATTATTATTATTATCAGTATTAAACAGCATCAGCATAGGTTAAAGATATTATACAGACTATATACGATAAAAAAATACTAAACCACCCTTGCTTTTCCGTCATTTCTTGTATAAGTTAACACACAGATGTATAACATTTGTTTATACAAATATAACGATTAAAAAGTAGCTGATTAGAGTTTTAATTTTGTATTCATTAATCTGTAATAAAAATGGACATATTTTGGTTAATAAAATTAACAAGAAATAAAAGTAAAGGGTGTTCTAATACTTTTTTCAAGATTGTCCTAACATACATTTAATGTTTACAGTATATGTCTTCGGAAGAAGCGCAGCATTAGATTTTTTTTTTTGTTCTCTCTCTTTGACTTCTGAATTTGAATTTCTGTCACAGATGTGCTTGAATTCTATTTTGGATGATTTGTGTTAAACTGCACAAATATTTGAAGAGCCATAGAATTCAAGAATCACACCAGTGCTGCTACTCCTCCGAACGGGTGAACGCCCTTGATTAACAACCTGCGTTGAGGTGGCTTTTGAGATTCGTGGTGTGGGAGAAAAATCTCTGAAGGCATTCTTAGACTTCAAGAGAGGGTCCACAATTTTCAAAGATTCACTTCCGTCTGAATCAGAGGCCTCACTTGTATCCGGAATATATTCATCTCCACTGTCATCTGAGTTGGAGTAATAATGCTTATCCATTCCAAAGTCAGCCTGTTTTTTTAATCTAAAAAACAACAACAACGAAATATAAAGGATAGAAGGCAGGAGACCAATAAAATATATGCAATTTGCTTGTAAGATTCCCTGAAATCTATATGGGTTGTTTACCTGTATACTTTTGGTCCTCCTGAGCCTTGGGATAGTAATATGGTCTGGGTCTGAGGCGCAAAGTTCAGGGGCAGGATTTGACAATGATTCGTCAGAATCTGTGTCGTTATTCCAAGGAAGATTCAGCCCATATTTTTTGTCCAAGGGAGGAGACTGGGTTGCATCAGAGTCCAAGAGAAAATTGAGAACCCATTAAATACTTAATCCCCAGAGGAATCTGCACAGAAAAAGGTCTTAATTCTATTTGAAAAAAAAAAAAAACTAAAATATTGATGAATGATATGACAAAATAATGTAATAACAAAATTAATTGACCGTAACAAAAAGCTCCCGGGAGGAAAACTACATTAAATGTTTTTTTAACAGGGCAGTGAAAATATTGGAAAATAAAAACGATAATAAATAAAATAATATAAAAAAAGAATTCAATGTGTATCGATGGACCCATATGAAATACTTATATCGCTATGTACTTATCAGCCATATCGCCCAGCCCAATATGTAACTGCAACTTCAAAACCTCGGGCCATAACAGGATTGTAACATGGGATGCATATCTTCATTCCTAAATTTGTAGATCCCGAGGAGGCTGCTCAATGGTCCTGGTAATCTAAACCTCAACCAATTCGGTCACAGCCAATGTTCTCCATCCTTGTTAAGAAGTTTTGAAATGATTTAATAGATATACTATTGCAAACTATACCAGAATTTTAGACATTTTAAACTTTTGATCACAATTTTACCTATTTTCTAAAAATCTGAAGAATCCACATGCCAAATCACCTGCTGTAGACACATAGGTTCTGTTCTGACAGATAATTCAGTTACAGGTTGTGTACTTAAAGCCAATAAGAGGGCAATGCAGCAGTCGACAACCTGACGAAAGCTTAAGTCTCCCAATGAGAGAACTGTAGTGGCTGGTAGGTTCTTAGATTGTAACATAGTAAAGACATATACTAGGCATAACTGTATATCATATGATGATGAGGGAAAATATTATTAGCTACGATTTATGTCCAGATATATTAGAAAACTTGTCCAACCAGCACAGGTCTATCTAACTGTAATTTTAACATCTCAAGACACGACAGGATGACCACATGATACGCATACCTCCTTTTCAGAGTCTGTCAAAACTTGAGAAGGCTGCTTCGATGTTCTGGTGGCATCAACCTCAGCCGATTCAGTCATTGTCGGTTGTCCTCCATCCTAATGAACAAGTTGAATATTAATTTAATGAATTAAAAAAAGAAAATGGATCAGAATTTTACACATTTTAGGCTTTGGCCACCCAAAACAAAAACTAACAAGTTCACGAATGAAACAAAACCAATTACTTTAGCGCATGACAATTAATCTTCAGTAGAGATATGTTGTGACTGATATTTCAGTCACAGGTTGTCTTTTGAACGCCACCAGGGGCGCAATGGAGCACAGGACAGCCAAAAGTCTTCTTGTCGGACACCTGTAGTGGCTGGTAGGTTCTAAGATTATAACATAGTAAAGGCACATACAACTCCTAACTGTATTTCATATGATAATGAAGGAAAAGATGATTAGCTATGATTTATGTCAACAATAAAAATGGCTCTACGGGGTCCCCACAAACACAAACCTGACAGTTGGGTGTCAGATGGCCAACATACCTGACACGCAATTCAACTCAA
Organism: Idiotropiscis lumnitzeri; assembly: GCF_059441095.1. Classification (NCBI taxonomy): domain Eukaryota; kingdom Metazoa; phylum Chordata; class Actinopteri; order Syngnathiformes; family Syngnathidae; genus Idiotropiscis; species Idiotropiscis lumnitzeri. Next base: position 124,365 of record NW_028283742.1, on the reverse strand, counting down.
CTGGACCCCACAACACAAGAAAAAGCTGAGTGAGCCTCAAACCAGACATACACATTCACTGACAAATATCCTGTGACACCAGATATATTAGAAGTCTTGTCTAATCAGCACACGTCTATCTAACTGCAATTTTAACATCTCGAGACACGACAGGATGAGTACACGATACGCATACCTCCATTTCTGAGTCTGTAAAGCCTGGAGGAGGCTGCTTCGATGTTTTAGTAGCATCATAAATTTATTGAATTAATTATATTTGAGGTTGGATAAGATTTTTACACATTTTAAGCCTTAGCCACCCAAAACAAAACATAAGCTCATGAATGAAATAAAACTAATTAATTTCGCCCATGCCAATTAATCTTCTGTAGACGCGTGTTGTGACCAGTGTTGTTTTTGGCAGGCATTTTAGATTTTGTCCAAGTCATTTGGACAAAGTGCTGATTTGTTTACATCACATTTAGTCATCCCAATTCGTTATAGTTTTAGTCCAGTTTTAGTCAACGAAAACTAAAAAAAGGGTTTTAGTCCAGTTTTAATCGACGGAAACGCAAAAAAAGTTTTACCCTAGTTTTCGTCAATTTATTCACAAAGGTTTTAGTCCAAGCGGCACGGTGGCCCAACTGGTTAGCAGGATGGCCTCACAATATTGAGGTCGTAGGTACGATTCTGGCTCCGGCCTTCCTGCGTGGGTTTCCTCTGGGTAATTCGGTTTCCTCCCATATTCTTAAAACATGCATGGCAAGTTGCTTGGACACTCTAATTGCCCCTAGGCATGAGTGTGAGCGTGGATGGTTGTTCGTCTATGTATGCCCTGCGATTGGCTGGACACCAATTCAAGGGTGTACCTCGCCTACTGCCGAAGACAGCTGGGATCGGCTCCAACACCCCCCGCGACCCTAGTGAGGAGAAGCGGTACAGATAACGGATGGATGGATGGATGGGTTTAAGTCCATTTGAGTTAAAACAAGGCATTCAAGGTTTCCACCCAATAACAAAGACTTTTGGATGGACTACAAAGGATTCTTCATTACAAACAGAAAAAAGTGGCAACAGTGGAATCAATGCTCACTGCTCCAAAATAAGCAGAGAAGCAAAACATTTTGTTGGGCAACTGTTGTGGCTTTATTTCACTAAAAGCAACATAAAATAATTTATGAACCACATGCTAACAATTTTGTCTCGTCAACGAAAAAAATTCATGTACATCACGTCATGTTTTCGTCATAAAAGAACCTCGTTTAGCTTGTCATCGTCATTAAAAAAGGGGCGTTAACGAAGTATTTTCGTCATAGTCATCAGTGACGAAAACAACACTGGTTGTGACTGATATTTCAGTCCCAGGTTGTCTCCTGAACACCACCAATTGGGCAAGGGGGCGCAGGAAAGCCTGGGGTCTTCTATTTTTACAGTATAGAAAGGCTAAATATCAAATTGAAACAGTGTTTTATATCATGAATATACAGGGTTGGTGCTGGTTCTGGTAGGGAAACCACAACATAAAGATGTCCTTAATTAGTCCCACAATGGGGATATTTGCAATATGGCATATGATGGCCTAACAGGGCCACCGCCCAGAAAAGAGTAACGCAGAACTTTGTAATACTGTCACTCCCTGACCAGTTCGTTGTTCCTGAAGAGCCAAACTTTGACTCAGACCCACAAATTTGAATTACAGATAGTGGACAATGGAGAACTCCCCCAGTCAGTCAGCATGTTCAACTTCCATAGAAACCTCAACATACATTTATTAGATTGCCAAACTAATTGGAAACTACATCACCAGAACACCACAAGTGGGCTCTGTTATTGTACTTAAAGATGCATCTTACAAACCTGTGTTCTCCAAGGCCAGCTGGTCCATAGTCTTAAGTTATTTCTTCGCCAACATCAATGTCTCGGAGCGCAAACAGACAGAGGTGTGGTCTGTCCTCTGTTGTCTTCTTCTTCATTTTACAGTTGGGGTGCATGTGGTCATCATTAACCAGTCTTCCCAGACTGCCATCTTCTTGAGCGGCATCAACACTTAAAATAGATTTAAAAAAAAAAAAAAACAATTATTCAATCAATGTCAGAAATTAATCTTTGAGACAATCTTGTGTACACAAAACATAAAAATAGGAAATCCACAATTTTTAAATCTTCTAAATCAAATCATACAAGAAATTTCTATTGGAATCAGACCCTATTAACAGCTTGTCTTTGAGACTTCATGGTCTATATTTTCATTTGTACAGATTCAACGCATGAATAAAAGTAATTACCGTATTTTCGCAGTCATAAGCAAACAAAGCGCCCTGTCAGTCGATGCGTCCATTAAATGGACAAAGTACCACTCACGTCCATCAGCCCTTGTCATCAACGAGCTGTTGGAAGTGCATGTTAGCACACCCTGCTGGGCAAAGAGTGAGTTGTCCATGCTTACAATCGACCGTGACAAATACACCATCTGACTATAATGTTTGGGTGATGGTGTTGGAAAAAGCTGGACAAAGGGCAGCTGTCCACAATGTTTTAGTCTGTCTTATCATTTATGTTATTGCAAGCAAGAAACGTCCCAGGTTTAGACAACAGACAAAAAGTCCAAAGCATAACAGCACATCTCTTTAAACAGCCATGCAAATCTCTCTAAACAGCTATGGGATTGTGGGTCTCTGCTCCCAGAATGCATTGCTTGAATTAGCTAAGGCTGAGTGGCTTTTGTATTATTTTCATTTTTTTTGGGTATATTGATGGCATGAGAGATACATGTTTGTGTTAATCTTATTTCTATGTTTCATTGTTTGCTTGTATGATGAGTTTTTTATTTTTTTTTGAAACCGTGACTCTAAGGAGTGTGGTGAGCAGCCAAGTCCCTCCCCTGACGTTGCTTTGTAGGCTATTGCCAATGCACCTAATATTGGCCTGAGCCATTGTCAGCTATTGTCAATAGAGACTTGGCGTCTGCTGCAACAATGGGGTGATTGCTCATGTTATTGGGGCATAGTAGGCTGCTATCGGCTGTGTCAGTGTGGGCAGCTCTGCCAAGTTCATGCTATGCTAACAGCAGCTGTGCTATCGTCTTGTCAGGCGGTGCGTCCAGTATATGTTACAAAGACAGAAATAGCGGCCTCAACAGGTGTTGCGCCCTTTGACACGGCGCGTCTTTTGGGTGCGAAAATACGGTATACATTTTTGCTTAGAGAATGATTTTTCCCCTAACACTTATGGGATGAGTATGTGTTTATTTTTTTAAATAAAAACAAAAATAAGATAACATCTCAATCTTTGCCTCACCTCCAAGTTTTTTCTTGCCGGCGGAAGTCAAACAAAAAGACAGTGCCTCTTCCATCCATCTTCCTGCGTTGAGATTTATCAGAATCTATCAATTTTCCTCTGTACTCCATAATAAAGAATAAAGTCGTCTTTCCTGAAAGGGGCCTTGGTAAATACTCCTCGACCTAGTTAACAGGGAAATCAAGATAGCTTCGTCATATTTTTAAGCACACAAATAAGGAGTCATCATATTCATTTGGGCCACTATACTAATGTAGGGTGGTTTGAAACATTGCTTCTTGTGAGGGATAGAGCAGAGCCCTTCTTTATGATTTTAAAGGAACAGACCAGCCAAAATTCATTTTCCAGCATTGCATTAGCCAGTATGTATTAGGACTGAAAGTACAAATGTCAATGGCACCTGGTTACGTAAAAAAAAAACTTTAAGATTATTTAGTTTCATAACAATGACATACACTGTATACACAGTCATATTGGATCGCGTCACGTGATCTCTGTGACGTATAACGTGCTTTACACTAGACTATCAATATCGGACTTGTTCACTGGTCTATTGTGGTATAAAAATGCCGGAGGGCGTCATCAAGTACAGCCTTAATTTAGGTAGAACTCCTACCATCAGGTTTCACGCTCACTGAAATAACTTGAAACTGACAAAAGAAAAGGTCAAGACACTCTTAATGTAAAATAACCACTTAAAAAACGATGTCAGCTTGGTTATCAGAAAACAATAATATATCTTAGCAAAAGCGTTAACATCATACCTTTAAATGAGTTTATATACTTCGCTTCTAACTCTGCAGTCTTGTCCAGACCCTTGACTGCATGTTCAATAGTATCCTGCTTTGGGGACTTCCTGCATCTCAGGGAAGGCATTGTTTATTCTATAAAGAAAAAAGACAGTTTTGTGTTGAGAATTATTAATACTATAGGCTAAATGGAGTTTTAACAATATCAGTGTAAGAAAAATAAATTATAAATTAAAAAAATATCAATCCCTCCATCCCAATTAATGATTTCAACCATAATAGTTTATATTGAAGTTTAAACAACAGACAGACAGATTTATGCAGTGTGACTACAAAAATCTTACCAAAATTGCATTCACAGTAACCTTTGCTTTAAGAATCATGTAATTAACCAGTGAACATCGTGTCTTACACAAAAATTAATGACAGAAATTATCATGGTACTTGCATTCTGTTGTTCTATAACAAAAGTGCAAGCTGTTAGCTCCGCAAAGCTAACGCAACAAGCTAGCGTCCCTCGTGCTCACATTCAATGCAAACCTGACCACCGGATGAAAATACGCGTCGGTTTAGTTCTTTAAATGAGTAAAAGCACCATGACGTTTTATAATTATTCAATGCTTAACTGGAGCTCGTCAATTATGTCGATGTAGGAGCACATGTTTGCTAGGCCAGTGTTGTAGGCCCACATCCATGGTGCTACTTTGTATAGTGTTTTCCACACAACTATCTCTAACCATGAACAAATGCACTCGAGGCATGTTTTGAATAAAAACAAACGAAAAACACTTACCTCTCCGTTTCAACAGCAGTTCGAACTTCGAAGTGGTGATATTCTCCAGCGTTAAGCACCTGCTCGAACTGCGAATAGGTCAAATTCAACAGCGTCTTTTTTCTGTCTTAATAAGGACGCGATGAGAGGAGGAGCGCTTGCCTTTTCGTCAGCACGCCCCGCGCGGGTGGTGCTGCTTTATCACTCTCTATCTGTGCCCGCCCGCCGGCATGTCGATAGAAAAATAATATTCCTTCAAACATTACTTTCATCTTCTTAACGTTTTGTAGTGAATTTAACAGGTTCACCACTTTTTTCAAATACACCAATGGAAAACAGGTCTTAATTGAGGAAACATACAAAGAGCGTCTCACAAACACCTTATGATGAGCAATGTAATTTGATCACGTTTTTTGTCACTGCCTGGACGTCGGTTCACTGGCCTGGTGGCAGTGGCTTGTAGACACTGTCACTGAGTGGGAACGGATCTCAAGGTGGGTCAAACTAACCCAAGCAGTGGATCGGTCCGTTTTTTAAATTTATTAATTTTTTTATTTTATGTATTTATTTATTATTTAATACAAGGGCTTCGGCTCACTACCAGTGGGCGGGACCAAAGAATTTGGGTTTCCTTTGAGCTAGGAGGCAGTCAAAGGCAGTCCAATCCCCGGCAACATAAAGCGCCTAGCTCTGGGGACATGGAATGTCATTTCTCTGGTAGGGAATGAACCCGAGCTGGTGTGTGACTAGACCAGTGGTTCTCAATTATTTCCTGTCATGCCCCCCCTACCAAGAAGAAAACAATTCGCACCCCCCCACCACAATTTTTTTTTACATTTCGTACTAATGTACATGTTCTTTGCATATTAATGTTAGATTGTCAATAAAATATCTTACCTTAACAAAGCTAAATTGATAAAAAAATATATCATTTTGAGAACGACTATTGTGAGGATCTCGAAACTCAGTACTCTGTGGTGCTAATATTGATGAGATGATAAATATGTTGAAGCCACAGAACAAAAAGATTAGATATTGTTTGGAAATTAATGACGTACATAACAAAGGAATATCAGCCTTGATTGGAGTACATTACTGCATTTAAATTTTTAATAAAAATGAAACAATTATTGATGTTATGACCACTATGAAGAATTTAAAAAAACAATATATAGGGATAATTATAGTTTTCATTTTGTTATGTTTAGTCTGTTCATGTTGCATTATTTTTATGACAAAGATGATGGTTAATCGTAGGTTTGTTGCCCAAATGTACCGTTACAACCTGATTAATGTTGAGAATGACGAACTCAAACTGGACACTAAAACGTAAAAACACATGGACTTCTTGCCCCTGTCCACACACGTGCACACACACACACACCATACACGAAGATCCGGGAGGTAAGGACGGCTGTCCTCTCCTACAACGAGGCAAGGGCCTCCACCAAGTCACCCCAGGGACAAGTTTTATTCCCTGATGGTCATCAAATTATGAGGATCTCATTCTACGCCGGAAGGGAGGAGGGGAATTTTTCCCTAATGTGAGGTTTTCGCTCCTCCACTGATGATCACACTGTTGTATGATTTCATTATGATGATCTGTCTTAAAGCCGTAAGGACATGATTTTTAAATCCACAACAGGGGGGAAATGTAAGATGGGCTGAGGATAGGTAATCAGTTTGTGTATTCATAATCATGTTTTTATACACTCATTAATGTTTAACACACACAGAGACACTTACTTGTTATTTTAACACACACACACACAGACACCGTATCCTGAAGATGTGTTTAGTTAAACTGACCTTGGGTTATGATTTTCTGCCTGCTGGAGTCCCTGGTGATTAGTTATTGATGCTTTAGTTAAACTGACCTTTATACCGTGAGTTATTGATGTTTTCTGTCTCTTGGTGATTAGTTGTTGATGCTTTTCTGTCTTCTGGTGATTAGTTATTGATGAGTTAGTTTCAATAAAAAGGCAGAACGGAGGGTGAGAGTCAGAGGGTGTGCGGGATTGAACTGGCAAGACGGCTGTTTCGCCTCCTGGCTCCCTCTCCCATTCTGAATGGCACAAAACGAAAACTTTAGTAAGTTATTTCAGTCTAAAAAAAGGCGTCAGGGCATTTTTAAACCGGACAGTAAGTCGTCACTGTCTTGGTTCCTTTTTGTGCCTTGACCCATCCCGGAATTATTGAAAGGATGCAGTCCTATTTACAGGCCCCAGTGACACCCCAGGTTTCTGTTGTTTGTACGAGGGCGCTTAATAGGTACTGCTATTCACAATCGTCTTAGGCTGTTTCTTTGCAGAAGTTTATGGACAATGTGTAGTGCTGTAGGATGCAGTCTAGAGCATTCTTGACATTGAAGCTTTTGTTTCCAGCAACTGCTAATGCGACCGTGCATCAAACATGCAAAACACAGACCCTTGCTCCTCAAGAAGTCAATCTTATCCTTGTGATTCTTTCTCCTAAATTCCTTACAAATTGTGAGACTGTTGCTCTCCATTACAATTAGCACATGGTTTGGCAATAGCATCCACTGAAACAGGTTCTGCCTTTGGCGTGGTGGTTTTGTTGTTTTCCATCTTGGCGGGCACAATGACTGTTGTGAAGACTTTCTTTGATTTTGGTGTTTCTGTGTGTTGTGATTTTGTTTTCTGTTTTATAGAATCTTTCGTGCTTGTCAACAAAGTCAACAAAATCCTTAAACTTCACTCTTCTATTTGTTCTTTCTTGGAGATTGCAGGCAAATTTTCTCCAAGATTCTATAAGTCTGTATGGAAGTTTGTTTGCCAATGCCTTTATATTAGCCATGTTGTCCAAGTCCTCCATGTAATTAACATCTGCCATTATGTTCAAACAGCCCATAAGGAATAATGTGAAAGACTGAAGTGCAACACCATCTTCAGACTTGATTGTTGGCCAATCCATGGCTTCCTTTAAATATGCTTCTGCTATCATGAAGTCATCACCATAAAACTCCTTCAAGATTTGTTTTGCTTTGGTATATCCTGTCAGAGGTTCCATATGGATGCAGCTCTTCACCAACTCATGTGGTTGTTCACTAGTATACTGCAGCTAAAATTGAAGATGATCACGGTTATCACTTGTACGGCCTTCAATCCCATGTTCAATGGCACCTATACAGGTTTTATAATGCAGAGGGTCGCCTTTAAACGTAGGAATGGAAAGTTCGGGAAGTAGCGATGCTTTTTGACTCTTTGCTAAGTATTCTGCGACACTGGCTTGCTGTGAGATTGCTTGGCAAAGGCCATCAAGCACATGTCCCTGTTGTTCTCTACTTTCTGTCTGATGTGGAAATCTAGCCATTGGAATAGTCGAAGTGGGAGCATTTCAGGTCAACACTGCTTGTTGCTCTGATAGGCTGTGATGGTAATTGAATGTTTTTCCTTGTTTAAATTGTAACACACTCATCAGGAATGTGGATACCATCCTCCTGGGTATTTTCATATCTTCTCAAGACATCCAATTTAGCATCAGACTCAGGGAGTGCCGTTTGCATTGCATGCATTTGCTTCTTTGCCTTAATTGCAGCTTCTTCTTGCTCAAGTGCCAACCTTTGTTGTAAATCAGCAGCCTTTGCCTTTAAACATGCTCGTTCCATTTGAGCCTTTAATTTAATTGAAGACGTTGACAGAAGTGAGCTTCTGTCTGTTAGATTCTTTACTTCTACTTCTATGGGTGTAGTTAGTTGATGCAGATCTACTATCATCAGGTGATATTTGTTTATTGCATCCTTCCTCTGCACGTTTCAAAACGTCCTTCTTCCATTGCTCACATTTCCATTAATTACATTTTTTGGATCAAACCAGTTATTTTGGTCATCGGCAAAATCCTCTTCAGTCTTTAAATTTTGCACACCGGAATTGAGGTCCACAAATTCTTGCTCCATGCCGCTAAAGCAAACACGAAGCTCAGTTTTTTACAGCGTCAACATTTGCATCATCCTCCATCAATTGTTCAATTTGACGTTGCATGGAGGTCAATTGAGCAAATTTGCACCTGCGTGCCTGCATCCGTTTAGGCTTGTGATCTTCTACAGCTTTTCTCCGTCATTTTTAATGTCCGCTTTCCACTGTCTTGTTCCTCCATGTCAATCCACAATCAAGCAAACAAAAACGTCAAACTGACTGTAGCGTCTCAATTTGTAGGTCAGCTGAATGACGATCAAAGTTTTAAGCAGTTTACTCACGCACCTGTTACGTGCACGTCCTTGTTAACTCGCGATGCTTGTCAAGTATGGACGCATGCTAACAGCTAGCAGCTCATTGTCCCGACTGGAAAGTTGCTCCTTAGCTGTGATGTGCCTAGGGTTACACTATCTATCATTAACAAACACAGCCAGCCCTCCTCTTTCCTCTTACTGCTTTCCAGTGTCCTGTCCGCAAGTAGTATTTGGAAGCCGTCAAATTCCACGACGGTGTCCGGCGTTAGGTCTGTTAGCCATGAATCCGTGAACATCAGCAAGCTAGCTCATTGGAAGTTCCTCTCGTGCCGCGTCCATTTTCTTGGGAAGGTATCTAACATTTCCCATAAAAACGGACAGGAGGACGGGGTGGTCACGCCTCCTCTTTGCCTGGCGTTTCGCCCCCGCGCGACATCCCCCGTCTCTTCCTCCTCAACTCGTGGGGGATATCGGGTCTCGCTCCGGGAGTCGGCACGGGGTTAGCACGAAGTGCTAACAGCTGATCTCTTGTGTAAACGATTGATCCGTAGCTCCCAGTGACATCTCCGGACACGATCACGCAAAAAACAGCCCCCAGCAGCAATAAAACCACCGCAATTTGGATGTCCATTGCTGCGATGAGGTAAAATAAATAAAACTGGGTAAAGGAAAAAACACGCGAAAAAGGCTCAAATAGTGAGCCGTGCTGCTTTAGCAGGTAGCCACTCGCGTGGTGACGGAACCGTAAAAACAAATGTGGTCCCATCAAAATCTGATGGGATATTTAAAAATAAAAGCGTGAAAATTTGCTTATTTGTCTGTCGTCACCAATGATTAAAAAAATTAAAATCATTACAAAATCCTCAAGCTATCGTGATACCAGACAAGTTCTGCGGGACACCAGACCACCCCAGTTGTCCACAAAAAGTGGTCACTTCAAAATTTGATGTGGCATTTAAAAATAAAAAAATCACCTGAAATATGCACTGTGATCAACACTGATTTAAAAGAAAAATCTTTAAAAAATATCCTCAAACTATCGTGATACCAAACCAGGATTGGGGATACTAGACCACACCAGCTGTCCACCAAAAGTGGTCACATCAAAATGTGATGTGGCACTTCAAAATAAAAGTAGCCTGAAATTCGCTTATTTCACGGTCATCACCACTGAGTTAAAAAAAAAATAGCTCGAGCTATCGTGATACCAGACCAGTTTTGTGGGACACGAGACTACCCCAGCTGTCCATAAAAAGTGGTCCCATCGAAATCTAATTTGTAATTTCAAACTAAAAGTTGCCTGAAATCTGCACATTTCACTGTCATCATGCCTGACTTTAAAATTTCATTAAAAAATATCCTCTAGCTATGGTAATACCAAACCAGGTTTGGAGGACACAAGACAACACAGCTTTCCACCAAAAGTAGTCCCATCAAAATGTAAGGAGGCATTTTAAAATAAAAGAGCTGGAGCTGTCGTAATACCAGACTAGTTTTGTTGGACACTAGACGACCCCAGCTGTTCATCAAAAATGGTCCCATCAAAATCTGATGTGTAATTTCACAATAAAAAAAAAACCCACCTGAAATATGCACATTTCATTGTCATCAACACTGATTTTAAAATAATCATTTCAAAATACCCTCGAGCTATCGTGATATCAGAACCATTTTGGGGGACACTAGACAACCCCAGTTGTCCATCAAATGCGGTCCCACCAAAATGTGATACGGCATTTCAAAATAAAAGTAGCCTTAAATCAGCATACATCACTGTTATCAGGCCTGACTAAAATATCATGACAAAATATCCTCCAGCTATCATGATACCAGACAAGACATATTTCACTGTCATCACCATTGATTTAAAAAAATTAATTAAAAACTAGAGCTGCGAGCAGCTATAAAGAGCCCTCGCCACCCGGACAACGTTGGGGTACTGGCACGTTGGAAATGTGAAATATTTCCGAGAAATAACGTGAGGAATCTTCAAGAGGAATTTGCTTGTAGTTAAAGTTAGAGCAGCTTTTGTTTTCAAAGCCTCGTCAATGTTTGAAGTAAATTTGTTGGCAGGCACTACAGGTGCATCAAATCAAAGACTAATAGACTGAAAAACATTTTCCTTCCGAGAGCCATCACCATTCTGAACTCTCACACACATGCACACACACACGACCACCCTTACCTTGCTGAACAGCGACGTATTGTGTTGTATTTCTCCAATTTCATACTATTTTCCATCACAATATTTATTCTCTTATTTATCTAATTTATATATTTGATTAAATTATTGTTGTATTGCACTGGAGAGGGGAGCTCCCTAATCTTGTTGCACACTGTACAATGACAATAAAAGGATTTCGGATTCTGATAAATTTAGAATGGCCGACTTCCTGTTCAATTTAGCATACGGCTCCATGAGACTTTTTATTAGGTCTTGGCTTTGTACACACTTCATCAAATTTTCAGTTTGGTGAAACAGAGATATGGGGCTGTTTTTTTTTGTTGTTTTTTTTTTTCTAGGGGGCGATAGCGAGCCATTTTTAAACAACTGTACGACAAAATAATAAAATATTGTGAATATTGAATCAACTCCCGGTTGAGTGGACGCTGGCACGTTTGGCTGCCACTGCTCACCGGTAACTCTCAGAAATTTTTTGGATCCGCTTGTTGTACCTGCTTTAGCAGTTTACAATCCCTCCAGTTACAGTGATTTTATTTATTATTATCTGTATGTTGAGCGATCCCGATTCTCATGAATGCCACCCACCGATTGCATAGTCGCTGACGCGTCTACTGTGGCTAAAGTTTAGCTTACCTATCAAAGTTAGCACCTGTCTGCCATGTGGACCCGCAGGCCAGTCTGCTTCTCGCACTTCTGCCTGTTCCTGTCATGTCATCAACCTGTGTCAGGACAACTTCAATCCACTGCCGCTGAACTCCGCTGGATTTACCGACACATGCCCGAGGGAAACGCACCACCACCACTGCTCCTCCTCCCGAACATCGCTCGTCGACCCTTGAAGGATTGTATGGCAATTACCGGCATTTTAAACATTTATGGGACAGAATGTCAATTATTTAATTTAGCAGGTTTATATTTACTGAATATGCTATGATCGCAAAATTCCGGACGAACTGGCGAGGCTGCCCGGCTCACCGTGGCTTGTCATCGGGACCGGGAGGCGGCGCAGGCGACGCAGAGAGAGGAAGCAGAAGCGGGGCTGCAGGTCCGGTGTCTTGCAACGGCTGCGACGGCAGCCCCATAGGCAACCACTGCCGAGTCTGTACCTCACCAACGCCAGATCCGTGGTCCACAAAATCGACGACCTGGGATTACAAATCCTGGGAAACCGCTATGTGCGAGACAGCAGTGTGATCGTCGTCACGGAATCCTGGCTGCACGCAGACGTCCCCGATGCTAGCATCCAGCTGGCCGGGCGCTCGCTACATCGCGCGGATCGGACAAGGGACACCGGTAAGAGACGGGGCGGGGTGGCTCTGTGTTTACGTGCATGAGAACTGGTGCGGCGATAGCACGATCGTCGAGAAGCACTCTTCCCCCGACATCGAGTTCATGTCCGTTAAATGCCGGCCTTATTTTCTCCCGAGGGAGCTAACGGTCGTGATTGTCACAGCTGTTTACATCCCTCCCGACGCTAGCACTAGCACGGCGCTCTCGCTACTCGCGTGCGTCATCAATAAACATCAGTGGGCCCACCCTGATGGCGTTCACGTAGTAGCGGGAGACTTTAATAAGGCCAATTTAAAGACTGTACTCCCAGAGTTTCACCAGCATGTCAAGTGCCCAACGAGGGGAGACAACACTCTCGACCATGTGTACTCGAACATCAAGCACGCATACAGGGCCCTCCCACTCGCCCCCCTCGGCCAGTCAGACCACCTGTCCTTGCAGCTCGCACCTGCATACATCCCTCTCAGGCGCAGATTCAGGCCCACCACAAAGACTGTGAAAACCTGGCGTGACGGCGCCATGAGTGAATTACAGGACTGCTTTCAAGACACAAACTGGGGCCTCTTTGATCATCAGGACCTTGATGTCTACACACATTGTGTAGTGGACTACATCAAGTTCTGCATGGAAACTGTGTCCCTACACAGGACTATACGGACCTTCCCAAATGCGAAGCCCTGGATGTCCAGCAGGGTTCGCTCTCTCCTCAAGGCCCGTGACGCTGCCTTCAGGTCAGGCGACAAAGCCCAGTACAGGGTGGCTCGTGCTGACCTGAGCAAAGGCATCAAGCTAGCCAAGGCAACCTACAAGGGGAGGCTGGAGGCCCACCTTGCCAGTAACAGACCACGGGAGGTGTGGCAGGGTCTTCGGAGCATCACCAACTTCCGTGGCAGCAGCACGACCTCTGCAGACCCGAGTGCATCGCTGGCAGAGGAGCTTAACTGCTTCTTTGCTCGCTTTGACTCGCCCCAACCGTCACACCCCCGCACTTCATGCTCCAACTCCCCCCCACTCACCGTAGAGGAACACGATGTGAGGCGCGCGCTCCTGGCTGTTAACCCCAGGAAAGCTACTGGACCCGACGGAATACCAGGCAAGGTCCTCAAAACATGTGCCCACCAACTGTCACATGTATTCTGCAGGATCTTCAACCGCTCCCTGGCTCAAGCAGTCATCCCCTCCTGCTTGAAAACTTCCATCATTATTCCTGTCCCCAAAAAGTCACCAGCCGTCCACCTGAATGACTACCGTCCTGTTGCTCTCACACCAGTCATCATGAAGTGCTTCGAGAGGCTGGTTCTCCAGCACATCAGGGACTGCCTTCCTCCCACTCTGGACCCCTACCAGTTTGCATACTGGGCTAACAGATCCACTGAGGACGCCATCAACACTGCTCTGCATGTTGTGCTGGGCCACCTGGAACAACAGCAGAGCTATGCAAGGATGCTCTTTGTGGACTACAGCTTGGCATTCAACACAATCATCCCAGACATCCACGTCGCCAAACTTGACATTCTCGGCCTCCCTGCCCTCACACGCATCTGGATTAAGGACTTTCTGACCAACAGACCCCAGACTGTGTTGCTCGGCCCCTACACGTCCTCCACCTGCATGCTGAGCACCGGTTCCCCTCAAGGATGCGTGCTGAGCCCTCTCCTATACGCCCTCTACACCTACGACTGCAGCCCGGCCCATGGCAACAACACCATCGTCAAGTTTGCTGACGACGCGACAGTGGTCGGTCTGATCTCGGAAGGTGACGAGACAGCCTACAGAGAGGAGGTAAAGAGACTGACAGCTTGGTGCAAGGACAACAGACTGCACCTTAACACTGCAAAAACAAAGGAGATTGTCGTCGACTTCAGGAGGAACAAGACGGTGCCGCCCCCCCTCTGCATCGAAGGCGTGTGTGTGGAGAGGGTCCACACGTTCAAGTTCCTGGGAGTACAGATCTCCGACGACCTTTCTTGGACTCACAACACCACAGCAGTGGTAAAGAAGGTCCACCAGCGTCTGCACTTCCTGAGAGTCCTCAGGAAATTCAACCTGGACAGGAAGCTGCTGCTAGCCTTCTACCACTCGTCCATTGAGAGCCTGTTGACGTACTGTGTCTCCACCTGGTACAGCGGCTGCACTGAGGCCGACAGAGTGAGGCTCCAGAGGACAGTCAAAACAGCGCAAAGGATTATTGGCTGCCCTCTCCCCTCACTGTCGGACATCTACACCGCCCGGTGCCTCAGAAGGGCTCTCAACATCGTCAAAGACAATACCCACCCAAACTCACACCTGTTCGACCTGTTGCCCTCTGGCAGGCGCTACAGATGCATCAAATCGAGGACCAATAGACTGAGAAACAGTTGCTTTCCGAGAGCCATCTCCATTCTGAACTCTCACACACACACGAGAACACCCTTACCTTGCAGAACAGCATCGTGATGTGTTTTTATATACCCTATTCTGTACTAAATTCCATTGCACTCTCTTATTTATTAATCTAATTTATATATTTGTCTGTCTTATTGTTGTATTGCACTGGAGAGGGGAGCCTTCTAATCTCGTTGCACACTTGAGTACAATGACAATAAAGGGATTTCTAATTCTAATTCTAATTCTACTACGCATAGGAATGACTGATTGTAGTCATGGTCTTTACTGATTTATGATATTATTTTCACATGCTAAAGTTATATTACTTAGTTTATAAATGTGTGAACATAGTATTTTCATGACCTACACTCACATTCACATCATACATATTCAGTCTGCACATTACAAACTGATGACAAGCCAGACAGCACTTCATGGACAAATATGACAAAGCACATTCTCCACATAGGACATAGAGATGCAAACATACCAAATTGGGCACTGGATTTAGTTTTAAAATCGCTGCATTGGCTCCCCGTGTGTTTCAGGATTGATTTTAAGGTTCTTCAATTAGTTTTTAAATGCCTTAACGGTCTTGGGCCATCCTCGCGGACCCTGAGGTCCTCTGGCACCGGCCTGTTAATTATTCCTCGGGTGAGGACTGGAACACATGGCGAGGCTGCATTCAGCCATTCTGGTCCTCGTCGATGGAATAGCCTGCCGGAGGACATCAGGTCCGCAGAGACTGTTGATATTTTTAAAAGGAGGCTCAAGACCAGACCTGGGCATTGCACGGCCCGCGGGCCACATCCGGCCCGCCGGGTGGCACTGACTGGCCCGTATGACAGACCTGGGCATTGTATGGCCCGGGCCACATACCTTTGGTTGACTCTGACCGCGAGTGGAAGGTTAATTGGAAATTTCAAAATAAACATACTTTTTAATTTCACCTCATTCATGGGCGAAAGCTGCACTGCTTTTATTCTGAAATTGTTTTTTTTTTTTATTCCCGCACAATGTGCGTCGCACATAATGACGTAATGCGTTTATCAAGACATGCGCGCGATTGAATCACAACAAGACAACGTTCGTCCTCAAAAATGTCCGCTCAGGCTACAAAAAGAAAGGTAGATGCCGAATGTAGAATTTTCAACAAAAATTGGACAGCGAAGTATTTATTTACTGAAGTTAGAGGTAAAGCTGTGTGTTTAGTTTGCGGGGAGCAGATCGCCGTGTTGAAGGACTACAATTTGAGTCGGCATTACCAGACGAAACATGCAGAGAAATATAAAAACGGCACCAGATAACAATGAACTGGGACACTTTTTCTCAAAATCACAGTTCAGTGACAGTCAATATGTTGTATCTTGCTTAATGTTTGGTGCAAAAAGACAATATTGTGATGTCTTTAAAATGCTCAGAACCTTTACACAACTATCCAACAGTATATGGAACTCAAAATGTGTTTTGAAGTGAATGTGACAGAATATGTTTACTAATATGAGTCACAAATAGTAAAAAATGTTAATATTATGTCTACCATTGTGTTGAGAAATTTGAATGAATACATTTTTGTAAGGCAACCTCATTTTTTCAGTTTATTTGGTATTTAGTTTCATTGCTTAACTTTAATGCCAGCTTGTCAAAACAGTGCTATTTACTGCTTTTTAAAAAAGAAATACAATTAATATTATGCAGAATTGAGTTCAGCCTTTTGGCCCGGCCCTCCACAATATTTAATGTTTCTTATGTGGCCCCATGGAAAAAATAATTGCCCACCCCTGCTCAAGACTCACCTTTTTTGTTTGGCTTTTAAATAATTTATCTTAGTCTTTTAATTCAGGATTGTCATTTTATATATTATCATTGTCTTTAATTTTTTTTAGCTTCTTTGTCTTTTAGTATCATCATTTTTCTTATATATTTTAGCTGCGTCGTTTTATATTATTGTCTTTTAATTTTTAGCTTCTTCTCTGTCTTTTAGTATCATAATTTTTCTTATATATTTTAGCTTCGTCTTTTTATATTATTGTCCTTTAATTTTTAGCTTCTTTTTTGTTTAGCATTATCATTTTCTTTTATATATTTTAGCTCCAGTGTTTCCTCAAGGGGGGCCTCCGCGCTGGGAGGTGTGGCTGGCCTTCTCACAGGGGGCTTCATCCCGGAGGCTCCTTAGGCCCGGCGGACCGGGGCCCTCTGCACTATGTGTAGGGTCTACCCCGGTCAGTCTGGGCTAGGGGTCTGTGTGTTGGCGCAGCTCCCTGTGGGCGTGAGCCGTCATCCCTCTCAGCGCGGATGACCTACCCTGGGTACATTTTCTCATATGGTTTCTCTGTGCCTTACCCTGTCTTTCTACTAAGATGGTTTATTAAGTTGTGTGAATGCGAGTGTTCTGTGTGTGTGCGAGTTCAGGCGTGTATGTGGATGTGTCTTGTGTTTATGTTGAGTGGGTGGAATGGGTTTTAGTTTTTCGTTGTAATTTGGATGTTTTTATTGTACAGCACTTTGAGCCGCATTTTATGTATGAAAAGTGCTCTTATAAATAAAATTTGATTGATTGATTGGAGGGTTCAAGGGGACGCCATTGCAAAAACACATTCTGAAAGACATAATTTGATTTTGGAGCACACATACATGCACACTGACAAGATTACAGGGGAATACCAGCAGAAGAGACGGAGAGACTGCCCGCCGGAGAAGGCCAGCCGTGGAATACCAGTCTTGGGGACCAGCTGGGAATCAACCATCCAGACAATGATTAATCTGGAGAGGACCTTCCCTTGGACGTAGACCCGTGCCGGGGGAAGAATGTGAGGCTGGGCTGAGATAACGCACGACTCTTTTCGACTGTGCTTGCCCAAGTACATTTTCTCATGAGATTAAGAAAAAGCCGCTCAGTACTATTTCCTGAACCTCCGCCCTATTTCCTACCTACCATTCATTTCAAAAGTCCTAGATAATGTAGTCGCCACTCAACTCCACTCTCATCTCACCTGCAATAACCCTTTCAGTCCGGTTTCCGTGCACTTCACAGCACTGAATCAACTCTACTCAAGGTCACCTCTGCTCTCCTCATTGCAGCTGACTCAGATTCATTCTCCATTGTCATCCTTCTTAACCTGACTGCGGCCTTTGACACCATCTCACACACCATCCTTCTCAAAAGACTTTCTTCCATCGGCATCACCCACACCGCCCTCAACTGGTTCCATTCATACTTCAAAGACCGCACTCAGTTCATCCAGCTTAAATATTTCTCATCAAAGTCCCTCCCAGTCACCTCAGGTTTGCCCCAAGGCTCGGTCCTGGCCCCCCTATTATTTATCATATACCTCCTTCCCCTTGGCAGCATTTTCCGAAAATTCAATATCGCTTTCCATTGCTTCGCGGATGACACCCAGCTCTAGTTCTCCTGCAAACCCAGCATATCACTCCCTCCCACCTCCGTCACCTCCTGTCTATCTGAAATCAATGACTGGTTTTCTAATAATTTCATGAGGCTTAACAGCGACAAAACAGAAGTTATTCTTTTCAGTACAAAATCAATACAATCCAAAGTTGGCAGTTTTCCCATTCCTGTTGGCCCCTCCATTGTTTTCCCATCCCCTCAGGTCAAGAGTCTGGGTGTCATCCTTGACAGCACTCTATCTTTCCATAAGCATAATAACACAACCCGGTCAGCCTACTTCCATCTGCACAATATCAGTCAACACCGCCCCTCCCTTTTTCCCTCATCCACTTCTATTCTGGTCCAAGTCGAGTCAAGTCAATTTTATGTGTATAGCCCTTAATCACAGACAGTCTCAAAGGGCTTTACATAACCACAATCAACATCCACTGATCTTAACCCCCAGGAGGGCAAGGAAAAACTCAAAACCCCATTGGGGGAAAAGTGAGAAAACTTGAGAAGGGACCACAGATGGGGGGGAAACCCCCTTCCAGGATGACCAGGCTGCTTTGGATGCCAAGTGGGCAACATTTGACACATACAATGATGCTATACAATGTTAGATGAGATAATGTGAGAGTCAATTAAATGAAGTGCTGCAGGAAGATGACTTTAGTGGAGTGGGTCCTCATCCAGGACCGTAATCGCCATGGCAGCATATCCGAGGTTGAGCCTTTGATCTTGAAATAGTCAGTTTGGGGTAAATTCAGAACAGCCACTTCCAAGTGAATCACCATCACCTAATTCCCAAGCCGTGGAATTGGGAACAGAAAAAAAAGAACAGAAATAGTAAACAGGCCAACAAGTAGTTCAACGAAGTGCTGAAATATAGGGAAATCAGAAGAGGTGCTGCATGAAGACGACTTCGGCAGAGAAGGTCCCTCCCCGGTTGGTCAGTGCCGTAATCTTCATAGCAGGTCACCATCACCTAATTCCCAAGCAGGGGAAGAGGGGGCAGAAAAGAGGAGAAGCCGCAGTAAACAGGCCAACAAATAATTAAATTAGATGCTAAAGTATATAAATAAATGTCGCGCTGCAGGAAGACGACATCACTGGAACAGGTGCATGCCCAGTTTGTCAATGCCTTAAACTTCCTAGTGGGTGACCGTCACCTAATCCCCCAGCCGGGGAAAAGGGGGCAGAAAAGAGAAGATAAGAGAAAAAGCGGCAGTAAACAGGCCAACAAATAGTTCAACTAAATGCACAAGAGTATAAATGCGTCTTTAATAGTGTTTTGAACATTTCTACTGAGGTGGCGCCTCTAATACCTGAGGGTAGTACATTCCAAAGCATTGGTGCCCGAATAGAGAACGCTCTAGAACCTGTGGACTTCTTTTTGGCTCGCGGGATCACTAAAAGACCAGCATTTTGTGAGCGAAGGTTTCGGGACGGAACATATGGTACCACGAGGTCAACGAGATAGGAAGGTGCTAAGCCATGCAATATTTTATAGGCAAGTAGCAGAACTTTAAAATCACATCTCAAGTGGACCGGAAGCCAATTCAAATTGGCAAGTATCGGGGTAATATGATCAAACTTTCTCGTTCTAGTCAAGAGTCTAGCTGCTGCATTTTGAACTAACTTTTAATACTAGACATGGGGAGACCCGAGAGCAAAACGTTACAATAGTCGAGGCGAGACGTAACAAACGCATGGATTAAGATTTTTGCATCACAGGTTGATAGAATTGGGCGAATTTTAGCAATGTTACGCAGATGAACAAATGCAGTTCTAGTACCGTATTTTTGGACTCAAAAGACGCGCCGTGTCAAAGGGCGCAACACCTGTTGGGGGCGCTATTTCTGTATTTGTTACATAGATAGAACGCGCCGACTCATCGGGCGCTAACACAACCGACCAATCGAGCAGTCTCGCTGGCTGCTCAGTCGCGCTAGCGTGTTTTTAAAATGGCAGCGGGAGTTCAGTGGTACTTTATTTTAGCTTTTAACAACGTGCTGAAGTTGTCCTCATCCAAAAATGCACCAAGTCCTTGTCTTCTGTATCCAAGATAAACAACACGAGTCATTATCAGTCTGCCTCGCCATCTCGCTGCTTCGCCGTCTCGCTGCGGCGCAGCCCCTCAGGTGGGATGCCGACACAATGCCGGTGTGAGCAAGTCACTTGTCAACAAACGATGTGCGGTCACGGTGTTACATCAAAACTAAAACTATCATCCCAAATCAACTGAAAAGCATAAAAGTGTAGGCCCAGCAAAATTCTGCCTCCCAGCCTACCATACATTACCTTAGTTTACATGCATGCACACTAAAACAGACGATAGCATGGCTAGCTGTTTTGAAAAAACGGCAACAGGAGCAAAACTGCGTTTGGTTGTATTTTATTTAACAAGGTACTCACATTAAGAGTTATCAGTCATCCACAAATCCTTCAAAATCATCGTCTTCCGTATCAGACAGAAATAGTTGGGCAAATTCTCCTTCAAACACGCCAGGTTCCCTCTCGTCATTGTCCGAGTCTGTGTCGCTGCTGAGCGTCTCCCCGGATGTAATGCCGGCTTTCGCGAAAGCTCTTGCAATAGAGCTAGCAGACACGTTCGTCCAAGCAGCTACAATCCACTCGCAAATTGTGGCATAACTTGCTCTTCGCTGTCTCCCAGCCTTTGTGAAGCTGTGTTCGCCCTCCGCCATCCATCGCTCCCACGCAGCACGCAACTTCACTTTGAACGCTCTGTTTATACTTAAGTCGAGTGGTTGGAGTTCCTTTGTCAAGCCTCCCGGGATGATGGCAAGCTCTGAGTTCATATGCGTGACTTGACTTTTCACAGCGGCTGTCAGATGGGCACGCATGGAGTCACAGACCAACAGCGACGATAGGGGCATCGCGCTGCTTTGCACTGGGGGCGTGCCTTTGTGTTGTTTTGTCTCCCCTCTCCCGCCTGTTGTCATTCACACCCATCTCCCCTCTCACGTCCGCCTGTTGTCCACACCCATCGATCCCCTCTCACGCCCCCCTGCTTGTCGTAAGCCACACCCGCCTTCTCTCTATATAAGCGGTGTGCAGGCAGTTGATGTTCGCCGTCAGCCCAGCGGCGCACTTGGTCGACGCAATGGGCGCTCCACCTCAAAGGGCGCCCTGGCTTTTTTGGACGGCTTTCCGGACTTTAAAGTGCGCCTTATGGGTCCAAAAATACGGTAATATTTTTAATGTGCATTTGAAACGACATAGTTGTGTCAAATATAAGACCGAGATTTTTTGTTGAATCCTTTTGGGCAATTTATCGATACTCATAGTGGTGTCTTTGAAAAAGGTACAGATGACGCGCTGGTCCAATGATCAGCATCTCGGTTTTATCTGAGTTAAGACGCAAAAAATTGAAAGACATTCATAGTTTAATTTCGGCAAGGCATGCCTCTAATTTATAGCAATCACACGGATTCGTTATATCCAACGGCATGTATAATTGCGTATCATCAGCATAACAATGAAAACTAATGTGATATTTCCGTATAATATCACCAAGCGGTAGCATCTAGTACCAATCCCTGCGGAACTCCGCGTGTGATCTTACAAAGATCAGAAGACGCATTGCCATGAATTACACGGTGCGTCGTCTCCGACAGATACGAATTAATCCAAGAAAGCGCTGAACCTGAAATGCCAACACAAGTTTCAAGGCGTTTTAATAATATGTTATGATCAAGTGTCAAAAGCGGCGCCAAGATCGAGTAAGAGTAATACAGTGAACCCTCGGTTATCGCGGTTAATGGGGACCTCGTAGCGGTTGCTGCTCGGGCCCTAATAATAATTTCTACAAAAACAATAGGGACCTCGCCGCCGTCGCAGCTCGGGCCCTAATAACAATTTCTAGAAAAACAATAGGGACATCGCAGCGGCCACTGCTCGGGCCCTAATAATAATAATAAAAATAATAATGATTTCCACAAAAACAATGGGGACCTCGTAGCGGTCGCTGCTCGGGCCCTAATAATAATTTCTACAAAAACAATAGGGACCTTGCCGCGGTCGCTGCTCGGGCCCCAATAATAATTTCTACACAAAGTCCATTGTGGTGACCCGCCCCCTTTTAAGTAAATTCAAAGTGGCCGACTTCCTGTAAAACCTAGCTCATTGCTCCAAGAGACTTTTTTGTAGGTCTTGGTCTTATACATACAGTGAACCCTCGCTACTTCGCGGTTCACCTTTCGTGGGTTCAGTGCTTCGCGGGTCTAAAAAATATTCGGGGGCATTGTAGTTTCGCCGAGCGGCACGACAGGGCGCTGGAGCGGTTAGACGGCCGGCGTGCGCCGAAGAAGAGCGTGGGCGAAGAGGAGAGTGGACGAAGAAGAGCACGTTCCCCCGGACACGATCGGTGGCGACGTTTCGCGCGGTTCGGACCGTACCAGAGCTCCGGCCGGCGTGCGTGGCAGTTAAGCCGTAGAGGAGCACCTTCCTGTTAAGGATGTTTCTATCAAAACAAGCCTGAACAAATGAATCAACCAGCCAAGATTGTCTGTCATTTCCGCGCGGGGCAGCCCTCGAACTCCGAGGCGAAGCCAGCGTGTTCGACTGCACACATGGTTTTTATTTGCATCAGCATAAGCAATTTGAATATGCAATACATACAGAATGGAAAACTTGACATTTGACTCCATCCCACTTGCCCACCCTCTTCCTGCCTATTCTAACGGTTTCAGCTTACAAGACACCTTTTGTTCATACTTCTGCTTATTCTAACAGCAAAAGGGAGCATGTTCACTCTGAACTTCATTTGACCTGTGTAGTGTATTTTCACAAGGCTTAACATGTTGAACTTATTTTATGGCCATGACGATATTGTTGCTTTAGAAATACCAAGCCTTGTGTTGGACCTCCCTAAATGCATAAGTTACAGCCTTAAGAGGCCTCGGGCCCCAACATTATCTACGAAGGGTTAAAGAGGTCATCAACACCCCAAGGGAGGTGTTTACAGAAAAGGGTTCTGGCGTTGGGGAGTCACATTCGCGATGAGGCCGTACCTGGCACCCGTAGCTGTCGAAGGTTTAATTAGAGGCCAGAAAGATACGAATGCATGTGCAACAAAGGGGGCCTGTAAGATTAGTTATAGTTTGAAACTTGCTAAGATGACAAACTAAACAACAAAACTAACAGATGAACATACAAACTTAAATTTCTTTAACACTTCCCCGGGCACGGGCGGTGCCAAGCGGCCCCTAAGTTTAACCAAATGGAAGCTCCGGAGGAGGAGGGCATGCTCGCGTCACAGTAAGCCGAAGAGGAGCACCTTCCCCGGGCACGGGCGGTTCCAAGCGGCCCCGAAGTTTAACCGAATGGAAGCTCCGGAGGAGGAGGGCATGCTCGCGTCACAGTAAGCCGAAGAGGAGCACCTTCCCCGGGCACGGGCGGTTCCAAGCGGCCCCTACGTTTAACTGAATGGAAGCTCCGGAGGAGGAGGGCATGCTCGCGTCACAGTAAGCCGAAGAGGAGCACCTTCCCCGGGCACGGGCGGTGCCAAGCGGCCCCTAAGTTTAACCGAATGGAAGTTCCGGAGGAGGTCGGGCGTGTGTCACAGTTAAGCCGAATTGGAGCACCTCTTGCGCCCGGGCACGAGCGGAGCGCGAGGCTGTCCGTTATGAAAGAATAAATAAATAAAGAATGCCACCTTTTTTTTACAGGGCACACCGGACGGCGTACCATCAGGTTAAAGTCGGAGTAATTAAATAAATACAAAAAGAATGGCTGGGGAATAAAAAAATAATACGTTTTAATAATAATTTGGTTTTTTTGTTATAACATGAATTTCACTCTCTCTCTCTCTCTCTCTCCCCGTATATATATATATATATATATATAAATATAAATATTTATATATTTATTATATATATTGTATATTTTTTTTAAGCATTTTTGAAGGTGCGCCGCTACTTCGCGGATTTTCAGTTTTCGCGGGTGGTCTCGGTCCCCATTAACCGCGATAACCGAGGGTTCACTGTACTCCATAAAATTTACAAAAAGCGAGGTGAAACACTCAACCAGGGCTGCTTTTTTGAACATTTCTCGAGGGCCATGGCGAGCCATTTCAAAAAAGCTGCACAACTAACGTATAAAATATTGATAAATTTGCTCTGCCTGATGTGTGTGTCAAGTTTCACGAGTTGTCGTTCATATTTAGAACCTCATAATCAGCGTTGTTTTATTGCCGAACCGTGCAATGCCACTCCCACAACTTTTCACGAAAAAGGATGAATTTCGTATTGTGACATCCTCATGGCCGAAACAGTCCTCCGAGCATATATGAGGGCGACCTTGTTGAGTTGCACGGAGAAAAACATCCAAGAAAATAACTTGTATTAGCTTTTACCAGTTGGTGGCGCTACTACTACGATGAAAAATAAGTTGGTAGATGTCTTCAGGGCTGAAGTATCCTCAAATGTGTACAACTTCGAGAAGATAGGATCATCTGAGTCATGTTGCCGGAGCTTTTGTTGCCACAAAGTACAATCGGACTTTTCAGCACCGTAATAGCCACGCCTTTTGCCAAAACGTCACAAACTCGGCAGAGAGTAAGATCATTGTCTTGAGTCTTTTCTGACTAATTTTCAGTCGGATTCGTCAAAAGGGCACCGTGCAGTACGTGAAAATTAAAATAAAACAAATTTTTGATTCCACTTGGCGGCGCTGTGTGTATAACAAAATAATAACATTAAGATGTCTTCAGGTCGGGACATTTTATTTACAGGTGAAGGTTTGGATTTTTAGGAGCATGTGCAGGGGAGTTATTAAGCATTCATTTATTTGTATTAGGTTCATTTTGTCTTCTTATTATTGATATTTGACTGATTCATTAAAAGCAGACAATTATGTTTTAGGTAAATTTTTTACCTGACATGTTTCGGCGAGTCTTTCGCCTTCTTCAGAGTGTCGCATAATGGTGTCTTGAGACCCGTCTTTATCAGCTGATGTTCCATGAGGGTGTGACTTACCTGTCAAAAAAATTAAAAATCAGAGCAGTAAAAGAATAAGCACAACATGAACATTACAAATCAGCAATCACTGACCACTGCAAAAGGGAAAACCACATCATGGACCGGGAGAAGGGCAGGGTCATCCGCACCGAAGAGAACAAACAACAGCGCTGGATCAGAGAGGCCATTGAGATCTGCAAGCGAGGCATAAAAACCATGAACAGAGACAAGGGAGCCTTCATCCTCTCTACCACCTGGAGCAGCATCTTGGCGGAGTGAACGGACAGCGGGGGGTGTGACTTGCCTTCATTCTTGTGACAGGTAAGTCACGCCCTCATTGAACATCAGCTGATAAAGACGGGTCACAATACACCATCATGTGACACTCTGAAGAAGGCGAAAGACTTTCGTATTGTGACATCCTCAAGGCCTAAACACTCATCCGAGCAAATATAAGGTAGATTTTGTGAACCTGCCCGGAGAAAAACATCAACGAAAATAATTTGTATTTGTTTTAACCAGTTGGTGGCGCTACCACTGCGATCAAAAATAAGTTGGCAGCCGTCTTCAGGGCCTGAATATCCTCAAATGTGAAAAATTTCGAGAAGATGGATCATCTGAATCATTTTGCAGGAACTTTTGTTGCCACGGAGAATAATCAGACTCTGCGGCACCGCAAGAGCCACGCCCTTCGAAGGAAAGTCACAAAAATAGGGATAGCGTAAGATCAATGTCTTGAGTCTTTTCTAGCCAATTTTCAATCGGATTCGTTAAAAGGGCACCGTGCAGTACGTCAAAATGTAAAAAATGATATTGATTGGCGCAAGGTGTATAACAGAATATAAACATATAGATGTCTTCAGGTACCGACTCTTTATGTACATGTGAAGTTTTGGATTTTTAGCATGTGCATGAGAGTTATTAAGCATTTTGTCCATTGCGGCGAAGGAAATCTTAAGTGAAAACTTCGAAGCCCCGCCCCCGTCATATAGTATTTCGGAAACAAAAGATTTTAGCCCCAGTGTTTGTCCCAGGTCTTAAGATGCTACAGACAGAATTTTAAGGCAATCAGATGAAGCCTTTAGGATCAGGGTGCAAAAGAATGACCCATGTAAACATGCAAAAAAGGGCAAAAGTCGGACTTTCAAAAATTCATAACTCACTTCCTGTTCATATTAGACGTTAAAATATCAAATTTTTCGCCATGCCCGATGAGACTGCCAAGTTTGGTGAGTTTTTGTGCATGTTTCGGGGGTCAAAAATGCGATCGAACAATCGGAAAAATAATAATAATAATAATTTCAACAAAAACAATAGCGACTTCGCAGCGGTCGCTGCTCAGGCCCTAATAATAATAATAATAATAATAATAAAAGTAATAATATTTTCTACAAAAACAATAGGGACCTCGCAGCCGTCGCAGCTCGGGCCCTAATAACAATTTCTAGAAAAACGATAGGGACCTCGCAGCGGTCACTGCTCGGGCCCTAATAATAATAATAATAATAATTTCCACAAAAACAATGGGGACCTCGTAGCGGTTGCTGCTCGGGCCCTAATAATAATTTCTACATAAACAATAGGGACCTCGCCGCGGTCGCTGCTCGGGCCCCAATAATAATTTCTACACAAAGTCCATTGTGGTGACCCGCCCCTTTTAAGTAAA